>NW_022589706.1:80445571-80595058 GCF_004348235.1 Phoca vitulina
GAAAGAAAGAAAGAAAGAAAGAAAGAAAGAAAGAAAGAAAAAGAAAGAAGAAAGAAAGAAAGAAAAAAAAAGAAGGAAAGAAGAAAGGAAGGAAGTCTATTCTTCAGATACAGTTCAGGCCATGAACACATCATGTTTCCCTGTCCTGTGGAGCTTTATTATTTTTCTTTAAAGAGGTATAATTGACATATAACATTATATTACTTTCAAGTGTACAATATAATGATTCAATATCTGTATATATTGCAAAATGATCACCACAATAAGTGTAGTTAACATATAGTATAGGTCATACACACACCACATCTCCCTGTCCTGTGGAGTTTTATTCTAACATTTATATTGAAACGGTCACCAAAGTTGGGTTCCATTTGGGTTTTAAAGCATTGGAATAGGAAAGTGCCAAAGGTAATCATCTAATGAGCAAAATCTCTCCCTTTTATGCTGAGATTGAAATTGGGACCTTGAAATAGTTGGTTACTTTAATTTGATAGCTCATATCAAGGAATGGTTTAATGTTAATGTATGAATTTCAAGAGTTTCAGTACATTTAAGGAGAGTGGAGAGGACATTTTAATTACTGTGAAGCTACACATGATCACCAATATTTTCTTATTATTTTGTAAATAACACCAAACCTTTTTTATCTCCATCAGCCCCAACCACTGTGGTACCATTTTGCATGCAGACCACTCAGGCTGAGGAGCATTAAATTTAATTTGTGCAAAAGTTGAAGGTGGAAAAGCGTGAAATTAACTTGACGCATTTTTACGGCATTTTCTCTCTCTTAGCTTCTCTCAGCTTTTCCAATCCAGAACGATTTGATTGACTGTGTCAGGATCTCCCCATCCCTGGAGTTTCTCTCTACTCTGTTCAGTGAGATTTGCGGGCTTCTGTTAATGTGTAGCTCATTCTTCCTTAGTCTATATGCAACCCAGGTAAAGGAAACACTGATTTATTTGGTTTGATATTTACATTGGCAGGGCTTCAGTCTGTGCTCAAGGTTCACTCTTCTTGGTGACTCATCCCTTTCAGGAGTGTGTGTGTGTGTGTGTGTGTGTGTGTGTGTGTGTGTGAAACAGCCCAAGATGACTCAACTCATTCAAGAAATCATTCAGCCTGGTCCAAACAGTTTGAAAAGCTTTTGAAAGAAAGCTAAACCTTGTATAAGGCTATGCAAGACAAAACAACCTATCAACAATTGGTTGCTAGTATAATACCTACCAATTTGTAAGTTACAGAGACATCTCAACCTGGGTGTGAGGGATAAAGATGAGGTATCCCATATTATATCAATAAAGGAAGCACTTCTACACAATTTGAAAAGTCCATAGAATAAGAGCTGATTGAAGATGATTATGTTTAGAAAGAAAAAGAGAGATGGAAATAAGACTATAGGTTGCCCACTGTAGATTTCATTTAATGACCAATTGTTAAGCATTATAAGAAATGCCTGCACCAGGCAGTACAAGCATTCCTCTGATTATTAAAAATCCAGAAAGCCATTGCTATCAATTCTGTTCATCTTCTGATATGATCACTCCACTAGTTTTATTCAAATAACCTGGTTGTGCAGAGATTTTTAAAGTTTTGTCAGGAGAGGCTTGCAAAGGAATGTATTTGCAATGTTGAAAAGGATAATAAAAAGAAAAACAAAATGTTTAAACACCACAGATTGGAAATCTCACAGTATGCCATTATGTTCATTATTATTGAAAAAGTAATGATCAGTGCATATTTTGTGCACTTTATAGAAATAACCATGTAGTAATTTTTTAAAAGGTACCTATTTAAAATTTTTTCTGCTCATGACCGTGTGTCTTTTTCAGTGCTGGCTGGTTTTCCTTAAAAGAACCTCTTCTACCACACTAAATAATTGATGTCTTTTTTGAGAAAATGAGGTGTTTCTCACCCCAAATATCCCAAAGGACTTGTACTTCGTTTACCAATACCCAACACAAAACCAGACAACCTGATTCTGTCTACTGTATATGGTATATCCATGGATAGTGGGCTCTTAAGGTGCAGGTTTTATGCAGCATCATGCATTTATACTTGATAAATATGAGCAAATAAATACACATGATTCATGCCCTGATTCTATGAAACACAAAGAAAGGCCTTCCATTTCTGAAAGGAGTATAGAAAGGAATAATTAAAATGACACAGGCTCATTGGCAGTGGCCTTGAAGGAAAGTTTAAAGGGACAAATAATAAACCTATAATTTAGAAAAATAGGACCAGCTTTCTGTTAATACTGAAAACATAGAAACACCAAAGAGACAGAGAAAAAAACATGAACATGAGAGAACATTTGTGTGTTGGGAAAGAAGGGGCAGATTTATTTGTCCTTTTCAAAAATAATACTCATAGAAACTCACAAGATAGGGATTTTCATCCTCATTGCACAAATGAGAAAACTGAAGATCTGAGAAACTATTGCTAGTTGAAAGTTATACAAATAGAACATAATGGAACTAAGATAAACTCCAGTTCTAACAAATTCAGAATTTCATTCTCGTCAGTTTAAGAAAAGTGTCTCAGAGAAGTTTATGCCTGTGCTAAATTCTGAAAAAAAAAAAAAAAGAGAATTAAAGCCTGTTTTATGAACAGGTAAACATTGGAGAAAGAATATGTCACACAGAGGGGGATTTTAATAATAGCTATCAATTAAAGTATTTACTGTGTGTTCGATATTTAATGCACAGGTTACATAACTATCAAATTAACATACAATATCTTATTTGGTTCCCTTAACAATCTTATAAAGTAGGTAATAGTACATTTATTTAAGGCAAAACTGAACATAAGAAAGCTTAGAGTAAACTACTGTATGTCAGCCTTCCTTGGAGTCAAGTCCAAAAGGGTCTCTAAAATCTATGTTCTTTCCAAAGTCTTAGGATCACTAGCACATCTGGATTAGAGTGGGTGGGAAGGAAAGTGGTAGAATTGAGCCTGGTGGGCCGAACAGAGGCCAGGTCACAAAAAGCTGTGTAAGCCAAGGGAGGGTGTTTATACCTTATTTTTGGTTAATGAGATACCTTTGAACAATATTAAATGAGGAATGGCATGACCATACTGAAGCTTTAAGGTCATTCTGGTAAGGTACAAATTGGAGAGACTCACACAAATTGGAAGGCAAACAGACCACTAGGTAGACAATTTAAATAATTCAAAGCAATAAATAATGCCATTTAGTTAAGTAACCATGGGATTGGATTAGATGAGGAAGATTCTAGATATATTAAAGAGGTAAAAATGACAGGTGACAAGATATAGACCAATAGATTTCCTTGCTAAGAAAGGAGTCTGTAATTATTCCCAGTTCTCTGATTTGGTTACTGCATAAGTCAAGGGCATACTAGAGTTGCTGGGAAGCAAATAAGCAACATCTAACAAAGATCCAGTTATCAGGCTAGATTCAAAATTCATGGGAATGTTTTCGTATAGTTAGGATTCAAAAATGGTACCATTAGAATTAATTTGGAGAACACGTGAAAAAACAATTTATCTTTAAAATTATAAGATAGGTGATTTCTATGTTTGAAAGCATATTATTTGTTTTTATGTTTAACTTTGCACCACGTCCCTAAAATGTAAACTCCTTGAGGACAAGATTTGTATTCTTGTTACCACTCTAAACTCAGCATGTAGAATAATCCACAATATAGAGTAAGACTCAGTAAGTATGTGTGCATTGGATGACTGTGCGTCACATATGACTGAGATCCTGATTACAGGAATCCTCATAGTTTACGTAGCATCTTCAGCTAAGTGTTCATGCAATATTTTATTTCTGACCCTGTCAGATCAATAAAATTGAGGTCATTTCTGACATTCTGAGAGGACAGAAATGAGAAATGTAGTGACAAACTCCCTGAACTCTGGCCTTACCTTCTTCCTGCAAATAATGAGCACCACATTAGTTTTCAGATTGGACATTCTTAAAATTCCCTGAAAAATCAATACTACAAAGTGGTAAGACTAAGGTTAGGTGATTGATTCATCAATTGATTTTCTTTTAATTTTTCTGGCAAAAGATGTTTTTTTTTCAAGGTCAGTGATAACTACCTACTCTCTAACTCCTTTCCCTAATCTCTTTCTCCCTCTTGCTGCATTTAACCTTGAGGACCAACCAGTGCTGGATAAAATGTCTTGAGCCTTCCAACTCAATCAGTTCTAATGAAGTAGAAATGAGGGTACATATGATATCAGGAACACAGAGTCTAGGACATACCTGTGAAGGAGCAGAGTCAGTAAACAGGAATGAGCTCAGAGACCCAGAAAATCCAAACATGGTTATAAACCCAAAGTCAGAATACCATGGAGAGAATTGGAAGTTTGGTTCAGAGTCAAGAAATGCAAGAGAGAAGCAGATCATGGAAACAGAGAGAGGATGTTCACCTGACTCAGAGGCTCACCCTTTCTTTTCCTCAGGTCCATCTCAGCAGGGATCTCTGGAAAAGTGTCCCATTCTGTATACACCTTTTCTCTCTTCTCTGTCTCCAGATTTTCTTGATCTTTCATAGTTCTCTAAGGTTCATCCTCATCCCTTGGACCATCCCCCCCACAAAATCTTATATTCTAATAGTTTCAGGTATCCCCATAATGCTAATTATAGCAAAGTTCCTCTTTCTATCCATGTTGATTCTTTCTTGAATCCATTTCATAGAATTAACTGCATACAAAACATCTTCAGTTACAAATACTAGCGAATTTCAAATACAATAATACTACAAAATATATTGGCACTGTTTGTTGTTGTTGTTGTTTTACCTATTTCCATTGTTACTAGCTGCATCTGAGTGCTCCTCACCTTGTGTCCAGATTGCTGCAGTGCATCCTCATCTGGTAATTCTTTCAATCTTTTCTACTTCAAATCCAATTTATACCTAACTTTGAATCAAAGAAAACTCAAACTCCATTTTTATTATATTATTCCTCTGACTTAAAAGAAAAAAAAAACTTAATTAGCTTTCCCTTACAATGAAGTTTCTTAACCAATATTGTATAGGAACTTGCCTTTTTTGAGTTTTCAAAAGCACTAACTAGAGGTTGTATAATGACTAGACCCTGTTAAGAGGAGCCCAGTCATATTAAAGAGGGCACGTACTGCATGGAGCACTGGGTGTTATACGCAAACAATGAATCATGGAACACTACATCAAAAACTAATGATGTAATGTATGGTGATTAATGTAACATAATAATAAAAAAAAAAAGCCTAAAAAAAAAAAAAAAGAGGAGCCCAATCCTGGATGCTGTATTTAGAGGCCCCATTGCACCCTCCCTTGATCATGGCTCCCTCCAATCCCCCACCCTCTACCTCTGACAAGCAATTTAGACCAGAGCAGTTACCCATCAAGAGTTTTTGTTCCCTAATCTGAACTACATTCCAGATACCTGCCTAGGGCCTACCCGTGTGAGCCTCTTTCCTGAGTCCATCTTCCTAATAAGGAGTCATGAAGCAAATCTGTGCATGTTTAAGGTCCAGAGAGTGGCCAAGGAATAAATGTTTACAGAGGGTATAGATAAAGTTGGAACATGTGTGGTTAAGTGTCCCAGAAGTCATAGTGAAGGATGGGGTTAAGGGTAGGAAGAGAAGGGGTATAGGCTGTAGGCCCCCTACTGTCTTTTTCTGAGATAAACTCTAAGGGTATGGTCGTAGTTTTCTATTGCTGCATAAACAAATTACCACAAACTTACCAACTTCAAACACCACCAATTTATTATCTCACAGTTCTGTAGGTCAGAAATCCAAATGGGCTCAGATGAGTTCTCTGCTTAAGGTCTCATAAGGCCAAAGATATGGTGCTGGCTGGGCTAGAGTATTATGGAGGATTTGGAGAAGAATCTTCTTCCAGGCTCAGCTAGGTTTTGGCAGAATTCAGTTCCCCATAGTTGTAGGACTGAGTCACCATTCCCTTGTAACCATCATCCAGGGGCCATTCCCTTATCTTCTGAAGGCCACCTGCATTTCTGCTCATATGGCACCTTCATCTTCAGACCAGCAATAGTTCATGGAGTCTTCATCTTTCTGACTTTCCCTTCAGCTAGTATATAGAAAAAGCTCTGTGTCTTTAATGGCTCATATGATAACTTTGGCCCACCAAGAAAATCCGGATAAAAGCCCTATTTTAAGGTCAGTTTTGCCATGCAAATTTACCTAATAAGCAATATCTCATCATATTTACAGGTTCTGGGGATTAGGGCCGGATGCGTTTGGAAGCTGTATTAATTGGTTTGCTAAGGCTGCCAAACCAAAGTCCCACAGACTGGGTGGCTTAAGCAACAGAAATTTATTTTCTCACAGTTCTGGAGGCTCAAAATTTGGGGTCAAGGTGTCAGCAGGATTGGTTTCTTTGGAGGCCTCTTCACTGACTTCTAGATGATCGACCTCTCCCTGTGTCTTCCCATCTTCTTCCCTTTGTACATGCTGTGTCCTATTTTTTTTTCTTATAAGAATGCCAATCATATTGGATTAGGGCCCACTCCAACGACATCCTTTTAAACTTAATTATCTCTTTAAAGACACTATCTCCAAATATAGTCACATTCTGAGGTACTGGGGGGTTAGAACTTCAACATATGAATTTGGAAGGGACATAATTCAGTGCATGATAAAGGCTACTTTTAGAAGTCTGCCTACCACAAGAATGCTAAATGTGAACCTGGCCCTGCAGCTTTGGCCTGAGAAGGCATACTTGTCAATGTAGGAAGATAAAACATATTACGCTTTTTTTTTTTTTTTAATTTATTTGAGAGAGAGAGAATGAGAGAGAGCAAGCACATGAGAGGGGGGAGGGTCAGAGGGAGAAGCAGACTCCCTGCCGAGCAGGGAGCCCGATGCGGGACTCGATCCAGGGACTCCAGGATCATGACCTGAGCCGAAGGCAGTCGCTTAACCAACTGAGCCACCCAGGCGCCCGATAAAACATATTACGCTTAATAGTTTTCCAACTTTGCTATTTTAAGTATTTCGATATATGGTATGTATTCCTGCTCCAATGCTGCAGACCTGGTGGGTGGCCTGGATAGAGAAGTGAGGAATCTAAAAGGAAATGAACAGAGCCTGAGGCTGCCTTTCTATGGTAAGCAACTGCGGTGGCAGTGGCCACACTGGAGTCTGTGAGGTGAAGCCTAAGGATCTACTGATACATCTAAGCCTAGTGAATGGGGAATAAGGCCTGTTTTCCTTAACCTGTTATCACTAAGAGTACATACAGTCAATCAGGTGTTCTTTGATCATCCTTGTAAGATGGAATGTCATGCTCATTTTCCCACTCTCTCCTCCACACCATGCCCCACACAATCTGACTGGCTGGCTCCTTTCTGTTGGAGCCAATTCTCTTAGTCCTTCAGGGCTGCTGTAACATGTTTACAATCCACCAAGATTGGGTGGCTTACAAATAACAAAATACTCTTTATCCCTCATGATTTTGGAGGCTAGAAAGTCCAAGATCAAGATGCTGGTGGATTAAGTGTCTGTTAAGAGCCTGGTTCTTGGATGGCTGTCTTATCTTTGTGTCCTCACATGGTAGAAGAGTCCAGGGTGCTCTCTGGGGTCTTTTATAAGGGTACTAATTGCATTCATGAGTGCTCTGCTCTTACGATCTATTCACCTCCCAAAGGCCGCACCTCCAAGTACCAACGTATTGGGGATTAGGTTTCAACATACATATTTAGGGGAACACAAACGTTCAGTCGATGGCACCAACTTTCCATAAAATCCTCTCTCTTAACTTCTAAGACATGTTCTTGCCTGTTTTAGTCATTTGAAACTTAGCATTTCCAATTTTACACAAACTTCTAAGTTTTTTACATCATAAACATCATACAATATCTCTTCTAGATTATGATTGTGTTGAGTTCAAGTTCCATGGCTTATACATACATCTCCCCTTGTTCCCTCATATAGAGGGAATGCACCATACTTGTTAAATACTCAGATGAAATGAATTCAGGTTATTTTCCCAATGTTTGCTCCTTATGGATGCTACATGAAAAATGATTTGGCATTAAAATAAGTTCGGGCAGTTTTTACAAGGTTAAAACATGTTTCTGTACTTTAAGATGTCTCAGAATCTTTAGTATATGACTCTGTATGGTTACTATCCAAGAGAGAATAATAATGAAGAGTTTATCAAACTTATTGGCCTTTTATTTCAAGAGCATCTTATGTAACTAATGTTCCAGAATATACACTTTTTAAAAGGCTGGCTTAAGAGCTAGTCCTCACCAACTCTTTTTAATATAAATATGTATTATTTATAAGTAGCATATAAAATAATTTCACATATTCATATGTATTTAAAAGGCTAGTCTTTATCCTAAATTGCCCAACTATGGGCAAATGATCAGGCTATATTAAAACTTCTATCTCATATGCCAATTTCCCACTTATTCAAGGTCTTCAGGGAAAAAAAAAAAAAAAACTTCAGGTCCTTTTCACAAAGTTTAGTGATGGATTGAACTCTGTCCATTGAGAAAATATCAGAGTAAGCAGCTTTATATAAAAACATAAAATATTAAGATTTCAGTTATTAACTGAAATCTATTAAGGAGGGAGAACACAGAATATCTGGGTCTAGAGGGCATTTAATTCTTTATTGCTAAACAAATGGTTTTGACATCTGTGAGGCTGATCTTATCAGGTTTTCCTAGGTTGTAACCTCCATGAAAATGGACACAGCAGCTTTCTTAAGTTTTACAGAGTCTTAAGTGTATATTATCTAAAAATGTTGATGATAACAATGAACAGATGATTTTTTGCTCCATCACAAAGATGTTGTGAAAATTAATGACAGGCAGTCTGATAAGTGCTTGGAGTTCCTTTGGGGAAGACTATATAAAAAATACAGTACTTTCATATAATAAAGTCTTTGTCTAAGTACCTAAGCACTTGTGTGTTAGATTATTTTAAAATACATAGTCAATGAGGCATTAACCTCTTTGAGATGTAGCGAGATAAAGTTTATGATTGGTATGAGTGTCTAAACATTAAACTATCACGCTGGGTCCGGTGGGTAAATCCTTGACTTAGTCTTCCTGTTTTTTCATTATTTACAAATATCAAAGTTCCAAGATGTAACCTCCAGAGAGCTGATGAGAATTGCCAGTCCCAGAACCCATTCTTATTATTTTAGCTGACCCACAAGTAACTATGTTGTGGAAAACTTTATCTAATTTGTAATAATGCCATGGAACTGAATTTTCCATTAAAACTTTCATACATTGTATTTTCCTCAAATACTTTTGCTTTTTTTTTTTCTAATTGAATTTCTCACTTTTGAAGCCAGAGTTTCTTTTATCAATACTGTTATTAGCATTTGCATTCCTATTTTTAACTCCCATTTCAAGGCATGCCTTGAAAACATTTTGTTGAAAGCAGTTATTTGCCATGTTAAGAGTGTTGTAGTTCAGCAAAATTGAAAAATACATCTACTGCATTAGTAACATAAGAACAAAAATGTATTTTATCACTTTGAGTATGTAAACACACAGGAAAGAGAAAATCAAATAATAGAACTAAGAGGAGACACAGTCTAATGGACTCAGCAGAGAATTAGGAGCCAAAAATATCTGAGCTCAAACCCTGGCTTCAATACAGGGTTCTATGTCCTTGAGTATGTTCTTTTCTCTTTGTGGGGCGGGGAAGCAAAGCGCACACACACACACACACACACACACATACACACACACAAAACAAAAAAAACCTCACTGTAGTAGAAATACGGGAGGGTGGTCAGAAACATGACAGATATTTCAGTATTTTCTAAAGCAAGATTTTCACTTTAGCTATGACTGTTTTTATTTCCACCGGTTTTTGTCACAAACTTGACACTGTCTCTGTTTATGCCACCCTAATTCTAATTGTTTTGTCTCCATACCCTTTGAACTTGAATGCTTCCCAGGCATAAGTAAATCATTTGAAAGCCCTGAATCAAACAGCCTGACTCTTCATTCTTGTACTACACCCCGGCATGCAGTTATATATTCTTTAAAGGGACAACGAGTTCAGGAAGCAGAATATGCATGCCTGTGGTCTCAAGTTTCTCTAAGGGTTTAACCAGGTTGAATATATTCTGTTACATGCAATCACCATCTGTGATGTTTGGACAGGAAATAGAATGCATGGCACCTCACCAGCAACTTGTATAAACTTGTCATTTTAATTAGTCAGGGACCATTTGTGTGAGGGCTTCTACATCACCTCACAAAAAGCAATGATCTCCTCACATGAGCAAAACATCCTAAAATACAACTTGAAGGCAGAACTGTGTACTGTGCCTTTGTATTTCCAGCATCTAACAAAGTGTTGGATATATAGAGAGGGCCAAATGAGTATTTGTTAAATTGACCTGAATAAGTTTCTGTTCAGAACTACACAAGTAATAGTATTTCCCCAGGAACCAGTTAGGGGAAAATGAATGGGTACAGACTATAATTCAGCCCCTTTACCATCCTCTTTCTTAGGTGTGCCTGCTGTTGCTACATTAGTCACCGTCCCATGCAAGGACTGCCACCATAGCCTGGACTCTAACCCAGGAGAATCCTTCTCCAGATGTTGTATCTTGGCATCCCGGACAGACTGCTGCAAGTGTCATCTCCTCTTCTGTCCCTTTCTATTCTTCCTACAGGCCTGTCTTACATAGGAAGGGCTCCTCCTCTCTTCCCACAATGGGCTTCTTAGAATTTCTCTGGACAGCAGTAGAAAACTTCCCTCAACTACTCCAACCCCTCTCTATCTTGTGAGTTAACACTACCAACCCTTCACTGTCCCCTTTGCTAACTGGGCAGATTACTTCTTCTGCCATAGTCTTCCTGCGGCCATTTCAATCCTTTTTGCTGTGGAGGCTTGCTGCAGTATGAAAGACATAATTTCAGTAAATCACTACAGCTACTGCCCTAAAAGTATCCTCTTATTTGAGTTTTTGCATAAAGACGCCACCACATCTCTGGAAGATAAAATATGTACATACTTCCAAATTAAATCCTTTTTAAAATTCATGAGGTTCTTGAGGTTCTATATATAAACTGGAACTATTAGGGAATAGACTTTCTTCCCAGAATATTCCTTTGTTGGACCTCTTTCCTTCCCTGTCTCACCCAAATGAGACAAAGGCAAAATGGTACTGTCTCTCAGGGAGTTTGGTTTTATCAAATGTGCAAGTGGAAAAGCCCCACATAAAACTTCCTTTCCTAGACAGAAAGGTGAGCGTGATACATGTTACTTTTAATGGGAAGTAAGTCTGTTTGGGGGTTAACTGCTGTGTACAGGCCATGAAAATACGGGGGTTCTGCTCCAGCCAGGTCAATTCCTTAGCCTTTGGCCAAGCCTAAGTCTCTCAGTGTATGTTAAACTCAGTGGGATGGAAGGATAGAGGGACTGAGAGAACCCTAACTATGCCAAGTTGCCCTCTGGTACAGTTACAGATCTGCCCCACAATCTAGCTCTGCAGCTAGGTGTTGGCTTAGATGACAATAAGTTGAGGGTAGAAGAAACAAGAGTAGATGGTGTCTCTAAGCTTAGTGGGTAAAGAGGAATGGATTAAGAGACAACATTTCACTTTGAAAAAAACATTGATATAATGGACTCCAGCCATAAATTCTCTTTAGAAGAACTTTGACATTTTCTCTTATATCCTATACTTTGATAAGTAAAGTCCTTTTTTTTTTTTTTAATTTATAGGCCGGGACCTAAGAGAGGGAGATGGCTATGTAAGAGAAAAACAAATGGAATACATATGGCATATTGACTTTTCACTGAGTCTGGAACAATTGGCTGCTCAAACATTCTACAAATGAGGATATGAATGATTGAGGTATGAGTTCAGCCTAAAAACGTGTTAATACAGACAGAGAAGTAAATGCATGTAAAAGCTACAGACAGTAAAGCCCCAAATGCTCACAAGCCATTAAGTATATCTTATGGATTAAAGTGTGGCCCCCAAATTCATACTTGAAATCCTAACCCCCAATGTGATGGTATTAGGAGGTGGGGGCCTCTGGAGCATGATTAGATGATGAGGATGGAGCTGTCAGATTGGGATGAGTGCCCTAATAAAAGAGACCCCACTGAGCTTCCTTGTCCCTTCTGCCATATGAGGACACAGCCAAAAGACTATGAACCGGGAAGTCAGCTCTTGGGCTACCAGTACCTTGCTCTTGGACTTCTCAGCCTCTAGAACTGTGAGAAATAACTATTTATTGTTTAAGCCATGCAGTCTATGCTATTTTTTGTCATAGCAGCCCAAACAGACTGAGACAGTTTACATGGACCAAGAGAGAGATGTAGAGCCAAAAGGAAGCAGAAATTTGAAATCATTGCTTCAATGTCATCTAAAACAGGCAAAACAGAAAGTGACATAAAACTAGAAATCTGATAAAAACAAGCAAAGGACACTAATCACAATACGTTAGGCCATTGAAGTACCATGCAAGATTTCAAGTATATTATTACAAGACAAAATATCGAAGACTTGGAAAAGTCCAGAAACGGCAACAAAATGGTAAGTGGTATCAATGTTTTTAACTATGAAGAAAGAGGGGGAAATAAGCTTTATGTTCATTAGAAAGGAAGAGATTAGAAGGAATAATTATTGAGGTGTCTAAAACTCTGATGAATACTGAGAGGGGAGAGACGGGAAATGGCTCAAAAGCAAAAGAGGACATCAACAGAAAGGAACAAAGAACTGTGCATTAAAGGGAATTCAGAAGCAACGTATTTACAGAATAATTACCACAGTCCGCAGAAAAGGCTATGGATATCATCAGAAGGGCAACATCCAAACCCTGAGTGTATTTTTACAATGAGGCAGATGAGTGTCTTTGGTGGGGGTGAGTTGGGGGTGGGGGGTGCTCTACAAGGCACAGAACCTGCATGGAGGGATTGATGTGTTTGTCAGGACAATGTGGCTGCTTTCCTTCCTGAAATGTGAGCTGCTCTCCCTCATTAAGTTAGCACGCTGATCTGGCAGAGCCACATCCTGGAATCCTGAAAACATCAGCTTCCATCTAAACTTTTCATTTCTAATATGTTTAATTTGGCTTAGCTTGATGGCAAGTTTATAATATTATCAATATGCATATGACCTGGTATCTGTACCATCTGATCCTGAGTTACGTGCCTATTGGAAAAAGCATAAACCAGATAGGATGTAAGTTGGGCAAACCTCCAGGTCTGGAACTCCGGTTCAGTCTTGATAAATACCAGATAATTTTGAGAACTCATCTAAACTGGTCAGTACCATAGAGCCTCTGACTTTTCTCCAATCACCTGACTAGCTCTTATTCTCTGGAGGGAGGGTAAAAATTCAAAAAACAACCCATACAAACCATGGTTTTACCATAATTTGACTATGGTTATGAAATATTTTGATACCCAAATGTCTCATAGTCCAGGGCAAACCCATACTTGTTCGATGTATGTGCTAAGTTACATTCACCCTAAACATTAAAAAGTATAAAATCCCAGAGAACAGGCCCACCACGGTGGCTGCTTGAGTCACCTCCATCTTTCTGTAGGGTGGAAGGTTGGCCTCATTGGAAGTCTTTCTCCTCTCAAACTAATTCAACTCTCCAGCATCTGTGAGATCTTGCTGTGTTAAATTTCTCTTCTAAAATGTTAGTCTCATTCTTTCCCTTCAACCCATAAATATGTTCCAATACCTTCCCCAAAAGTGCTCCTTCTTGTTACAACTGTATCCCATCTCTCTAATCTCTCTATCAAATTCTCTCTGGACCAAAAAAAAAAAAAAAAAGGCACAAATTCATAGGTTCTGCTTCTGCATGGCCCCCAGCACCCATTAACTCCCCAGCTTCTACGATTTGGCTTCTGGCCTCAACATTACACTAAACTTGCTTTGGCAAAGGTCACTCATGACCTCCTACTAACCAAACTCAATGAATATTTTTAGTCTGGGGTGTTCTTGGAGAGTTTACATTCTCCTTCACACTCTTGCTTTCTTTGGCTTCAAAAACTTCAATGCCTCTTCATTGTCCTTCCACCTCTGTTTGTTCCCTCTTGCTTTCTTCATGATTCCTCTTGCTCTACGTACTCCTTCAAGTTGGTGTTTCCCAGATTATCTCATTATTCTTTGTTTCTTTTCACTCTTCCTTATCTGATCTCCAAATCCCATTTATTACCCACATTCCAAACCTCCCAAATCTTTTATTTCCATTCCAGACCTTTGCTTGAGTTCTAAAACCTCGCATGAAACTGTCTACAAGACATTGTCTGACTGTCTCTCACATATGCCAAGCCTATTACATGCATCCCTGTAACTCACTGAACTTCACTCCCTCTGCCTGTCTGCTAACCCCCCTTCTCTTTCTATTTGCCTCTGCTGATGAAAACTCATAAACGGAGAAAGAATTCTAGGTTCTTCTTTTTTCTTCAACATCCATATCCAATGGGTCAACAGTTCCACACATTCTACTTCAAACATTTTTTAAATTTTTATCTTTTTTAGATTTTATTTGTTTATTTATTTGAGAGAGAGAGGGTAGGCACAAGCAGGGGGTGGCTGAGGGAGAAACAGAATCCCCACTGAGTAGGGAGCCTGATATGGGGCTCGATCCCAGGACCCCAGATCATGACCTGAGCCGAAGGGAGACACTTAACCAACTGAGCCACCCATGCGCCCCTCAAATGTGTTTTTAGATTTAGTTTTCTAGCCTTAGTTCCTAGTTGAATTATATTTCACTTGACCTATTGAAACAGCTTCCTTGCCGGTATCTTAGACTCCAGTCCTCTTCCTTCCAATGCATCCATTAGCAAAGTTTTGGATAAATCAAATCTGATCACATACTGTCCTGCTTAAACCAGGCCATTTATTGTATCAACACCAGAAAAAAAGTTCTCTAAACTCAGCTTCCTTCAATCTCATCCTTTGTGTGCTCCATCGAATCTTCCCTGAGCCTTTAACATGTCCTTGAGGATGATTACACTCTCTTGTATCTTTATGACACTGTAAAGGTCCTCCTCAGCTGAAACACTTTTTCTCCCACTCCAGTTATTTTCCCAGGAAAACCTTTCCATAGGCTTAGTTTAAATATCATTTGTGGCACATTTTCCTTGATACTCCCCACCCAGTACCAGCCAGAATTAAGCATACTTTGAATGATCCTCCCAAAGCATTTTATGAAAGTTTGTATTAGAGCTTATGTCTCTGTGTGGTTTGCAACATGGTATTCACTGTTAGTTTCTGAGTTCTATGAGGTCAGATACGGTATCTTATCTTTTTGGTCTCCCCTAGTGGAGTACTTGGTACAAATGGATACTCAGTAATTATTTAGTGAAATCAATAAACAGTTTTGTTAACTCTGGTTGTGGGATATTTAAGTTCCCATGGTACCAATGGTTGGGAAAGAATTCCATGTGATTTCTTCTACTATAAAAAGGCAAGAAGGTAAGACTGTTGAATCACAGACCTGTACCTCTGAAACAAATAATACATTATATGTTAAAAAAAAAAAAAAAGAAGAAGAAGAAGATAACAGGAAGGGAAGAATGAAGGCGGGGGGAATCGGAGGGGGAGACAAACCATGAGAGACTATGGACTCTGAGAAACAAACTGAGGGTTCTAGAGGGGAGGGGGGTGGGGGGAATGGGTTAGCCTGGTGATGGGTATTAAAGAGGGCACGTACTGCATGGAGCACTGGGTGTTATACGCAAACAATGAATCATGGAACACTACATCAAAAACTAATGATGTAATGTAGGGTGATTAACATAACATAATAATAATAAAAAAAGGCAAGAAGGTGGGACTGGACAACTTTCTCTAAGCTAGCTGGAAAAATCCCCATGAATTTAAGCCACTAGGAAAAAGTTTTTAAATCTACACTTACCCTCCCCCCAGAAAAGTGCAAAGAATTCAAGTTTTTGAGCAAATGCTTACTAACCAACCCCAGAAGGTATTTTAGAGGTGTCTAGATCTGAATTTTCTTAGAGAAGTTTAATAGTAGCAACACATGTGGTATATGTAGCATTTTTTCCTAAATGTTTCCATCTTTATCTTGGCATATATTTTCACAGATCTAGCCAGCAGATATGAGAATATACTGAGATTTCATTTAGCATATGAAGAAACCAAGGACTCAAGATGTTAGGCAATTTTCTCAGAATTATACAATGTGTCACCAACTGATTGGTATCCAGTCTCCTAAATCCATGTTTCATGTTCTTGCAACCTAAATTTGTTGTCTCCTTTTGAAAGGGTCTTCCTCTCTCATGTCATTTCTTTTATTAATGCATATATGCATTCATTTTACAAAGATAAGGGCTATGATAAAAGAAGAATAACCACTTTGGAGTTAGGGGACCTGACTGTGAGTTCCTCTGAGACGCACGCAAATATTCAAATGCAGCCGCACATAATGACAAGAGTACTTGGGGCTGGCAGATCTGGGCTCAGTCCCAGCTCCACTGCTTTCTGGCTAGGTTATCTTGAGCAAGTCACTTTCTCGGAACCTCAATCCCCTTATCTACAGAATGGGAATAACAATACTTACACAATTTCCTACGTGACTCTTGTGAGACAGACGGAGCATGCAGAACCATTTTGTCAACTATAAATGTCATACAATGATCTGGAAACTTTTAGTGAGTGTTCACTGTATGCAAGGTAGTGCTCTAAGTATTTTACTGACTCGGACTCATTTTAATCTTCACAATGAATCTATGAAGCAGACACTATTATTATTCACACTTTATGATGAGAAATTCGAGGTATACAGGACTTAAGTAACTTTTCCAAAACTACACAAGATATGGAGCTAGGATCAAACCCAGACAGTGACATGGCCAAGCTCATCTCTGAATCTCTTAGTTCTGCTGGCTCCCAACACAGTGAAGACTGCCAAGTTCTGGGATCCTCAGATATATCAACTCACTTCATAGCTTTTTATGTGTATTATCTCACTCAATCCCTCTACAATCTTGTAAATTTATCCAGAGGCAGGAAATAAATATAAAGCAGTTCCATGGTTGGTCTTCTGGTCTATTCTGAACACAGCAGTCATAGCGAGCTCCCTTCTCTCAAAACCCACTAATGCTTCCCATTTTATCCAAAGTAGAATCTCGAATCTTTGCCATGGCCTACAAGGCCCTGCATATAGGGGCCTTTACTGCATGTCCTACCGCTTCCTCATTCCTCTCTTCCAACCACAAGGACCTCTTTGCTACTGCTGAAAAATGTCAGACATATTCCTGCTCTGGGCCACTGTCTCTACGGTTCCCTCTACTGGGAACGTTCTTACTCAGATGACTGCAGGGCTCATCCCTTCACTTTATTCCGGTCTCTGCTCAAAAAATAAACTCTCAGAGTCTCCTTCAACTGTTCAGTATAAGATAGGAATCATCATTCCCCTCAACCACTCTCTAACTCCTTACCCTGGTTTTATTTCTCTTTGTGGTACCTGGCATCATTGGCATCCATTTAGGGCACCTGATAAATTTTACTTTTTTTTTTTTTATTATCTGTTTCCCTTCTGCCATATACACGTAAACATACATAAACAGTCTCTCAACACCGTCCCACCTCCCCACACACACATTAGAACACTAGCTACTTTAACAAAAGCTCTTGGTTTTGTTTTCTGCTGTTACCCTCCAGTACCTAGAACAATGCCTGACATGGAGCAAAAGCCTCGAAACTGACAAGTTGTGTGAATAAATAACTCTGTGCCCTCACAGAGTTTAAAATCTGGTCAACAAAAAAAAAAAAAAGAAATAAACGCAAAGGAAGACTATTAAGGAAATAGCTGACAGTGACAGGAAAATCTTGGATGGTATATTTTTTGCTGCATTTCTTTAGAAACTTTTTGAAGCCCCAAACACAGTCCTCTGTGATGAGGTTGAGTAAATATTACCAAATAAATATATAAATTAGCTCTCTCCTACAGAAGTGCCTACATTTTGCTTCCAGCCACATAATGGTTTACTTTATTGTCAGTGGCAAAGGATTAAATTCACTTGACTCAAGCCAACTGTGGACCACGAAGTGGAGTTGAGGCATGTGCGAAATGATTCTTTTCATTTCTGATCTCTGTTATGAGAAGGTTTTGTTTAATTAGAAGTTACAATGCACTCGTATTACCAAGGTTCCTCACTCATTTTTAATCCAGGAGAATGTAGGATTGACTGACTGGCATATTATTCTTTCCTTTTTCTCTAAAATTGTTTAACTACCTCGCTATTTCATACTGCCATAAGGCAAGTGAGGTAGGACAATAGGTGTCTAAATAGGAAACTGCTAACACAGAGCCAAGCATGGGTGGAGGGTAGGAGAACTCTTTTCAAAGAGACTGTTTACAGAAGTTTCAGAAATGTGAATAGGCAAGACACAGAGATACTAAGTTTTGTGCTGGTCTTAATTAAAAATTTACCAGCATTCACTATTTTTGACAACCCTGAAGGTAATGTGGTAGTGTTATCACCATTTCATGGAAGAGTTGCTCAGAAGCCAGGGAGCTGAAATGTACAGCTCCGCAGTTCCCTGGCTAGGTCAAGTACCTCAATTTCTTTCCTTTCTATGAGGCATTAGGAGTCAGTAGAAAAAGCAGGGGCTTTGGAATCAGACAAAATTGATTTTAAATTTTGGATCTACTGCATATTAAAAGCTGTGTGATTTCAATATGCCACCTAACCTCCCTGGGCATGTTCCTGCCCACCTAAAATTGCACTTATAATACCTAATCACTAGGACTTTGGGGGAAAATCAGTTGAATCATGTAGCAATGTATCCAAGTGGTCTTGGGACATGAAAGTCTGTTACCTTTCTCTCTGTCTTAATAGAAAAACAACAACAACAACAAAATACTCCAACTAATTCTTGATAAAAGAATCCAACAATGAAAATCTCATTTTATCATTTGCTTTTTAAATGAAGATTTCAAATGTTTCTTCAGAAATGTCTAGGGATTTGGGGATCCAGGGACTCTAATTAAAAGGGGTTCTGATTCCTACCCCCAAATGGCAGTGGACCGAAGCCACACTTAGCCTTCATACAAGATTCATGACAATCTGGGGACTGGCTGGGCTCTGACACTGTATTAAATATGTGAAGATCCAAGCTGCTCTCTACATAACTCAGGGCAGAATAGGGATTGCTTTGTAGGTACCCTGGCTGTTTTAAAGTTTTCTTTTAACCCAGTGACTTTGAAATGTCTCAGTATTTTTTTGTGTGAGTGAAAAGAGAGTCAGACAGAGGAGAGCTGACGTTCCCTAGGGACAAATCGTGTTTTCGGCTCCTCTTTATACCAAAGTTCTTCTTGCATTTTATCTTATATCTCCTCCTACAAGCTAAAGATATGAGCAGTTCTTCTTTTCTTACCAAATTTAAGGGATGGATGCTGCAAGGACATCCATCGTCCATTGGATCTTAAATGCTTTACTCAATGTATAGAAGGTAAGTGCAGGAGTTTTCATTAACCCCCTAACCCTGAATTTAGCCTGTGTTCTGCTCATGTCTCAAGGGGGCGGGAGGCCCTGAATGAGCTCCTTTGATTGCCCAGGTTGATACTCCCAGAATTCAGTTGTGAAATCTGTACCAGGAGCTAGAAAAATTGAAACTCTGATTCTAAGAGGAAAAAATAAAATGGATGTAATTATACAGGGAAGGAGAACAACACCATCACCAAACCATGAAGCTGTATGAAATCCGTATTTTCTTAAAAACTATGTCATGGCCCTTTTAGAAGGGAAATAGAGTTAAGTACTGGTAACCTGTTTGTTTTTTGTTGAAATTATTTCATTCAAAATATGCTTGAAACCAGCAAAATAATGTTGGACTCTTATTAAAGAAATTTATTTTAAATCTTTTATTTTAAATATTTATTTCTCCACGTAGCTTGTTTGTTGCAATTTAAGGGCTTGATTTGTGAAAATCACTTACTCTACAAGCACCCAAAGCATTGATGACCCCATGGGGGTGTCTTAAGAATGTATCCAGTAGGATCAATTATAATGCACCCTGAAAGATTTTTTTTTTCAAAGGCTTTAGTGGGTTTCCATAAACCAAGTATATCTGGGCAATTTCTATCTTTGTGAAGGACAAAATTAGGATTAGAGGTTACGTTAAAGGAGAAGACATTCACAATAATAATAATATTTTACTATCATATATTATCTTATAGCTCATTTGAATATCTTTTCATACACAGTATATATGTATTTTCATACATAGTATATATGTATTTCTATATAACAACAACCCTGTGAAGTGAAATTCTCTTTTGTACAGATAAGGCTATTTGGGCTCAGAGAACTAAAGGTTCTTTGCTAGGCACAAGGCTGGAAGAAAGTCAAGTCCAGACCAGAGGTCAGCTCCCCCTGGCTCTCTGAGTAGTGGTCTAGACCAGTGGGCAATGAAAATGGGCTCTATCCCCAACCTAAATTATTCCGGGATTTTCTGAAGTCATTGTGTCCCATGCCTGTGAATTTCTTATGTGAGCAATTTTCATTCTTGCTTTCTACTATAAAAGTAACATACTTATCAAAATTATGATTTTATGATTCAGAGACAAAAGGACAAATGTTTACTAGAAGGGAATTTGATAAGATTGTTTGAATCCTGGAACACTACATCAAAAACTAATGATGTAATGTATGGTGATTAACATAGCAATAAAAAAGTTGGGAAAAAACCATTATGTAAACACCTTATAGCTTCTAATATTTTTAGTTTTAATACTTTTATGCTTAAAAAAACAACTATTTTAAGTGATACTTTTTAAATATACAGTCAGTATATTTCTTTTTTTTCTTTTTTTTTTTTTTAAAGATTTTATTTATTCATTCGTGAGAGACAGAGAGAGAGAGAGAGAGGCAGAGGGAGAAGCAGGCTCCCAAGGAGCAGAGAGCCCGATGCGGGACTTGATTCCAGGACCCTCGGATTATGGCCTGAGCCGAAGACAGACGCTTAACCATCTGAGCCACCCAGGCGCCCCAGTCAGTATATTTCTATACAGAAGATGGTAGCTTCTGGTTTTTGAAAGTTACCTCTGAGTCCATGATGAAAAGTTCTGTAATTTTTCCCAGTGTCATTTGTTATACTAGAAAGGCCCTTAATTTTTTTTCATTTCTTCCCAAATAAGCAGAATAACAAAATAAAAGAAATTCCATTTTTCAATTTATGTTATTTGGGGAAAGGGGCATCTGCTTGTCTTATAGTCTTGTGCCCTGGAAATTAAAATTCTAAACATGCAGACCTTTTTTTTTTTTCAAAATTTATAAGTTCATTTCATATTTAGCAGAAGCCTACTCATGTAAAGAAAAGCAAAATCAGAGGTTGTCTAGCTAGAAAACAAAACATTCCATGAAGGATTAAGAAAATGTAAAGTCTGTAGGATTCAGACCTGCCATTCTGTTTTCTTTTTAAATTTTTGGTAACTAGGAAGCAAAGGGGTTTCAGGAAGTAGCATTTCCTTTTGGCTATTTAATTTTGGGGGGTGAACATACAGCTGACCCCCATCATTTGCACTCAGAATCCACACAAAATGATTCATACAAATGTTAACCTCTTCTTCCCAACCTATTCTTTTATAGGTAATTAGAGAGGTCAGAGCTCCTGAGCTACTATCAAGAAGGAAACTAATGAGAAATGAGGAAGAAGGAAAGGAAAAATTGCTACAAAACTGTGTGAGGATCTATGTCAAAATACTGTCCTTGATTATGATCAGGATTCAAAATATGGAAGAGGTATCGTCAAAACTGTCACTCAAGAATTTTTAGTAAAAATTGTATTGACCGTCTTGGTAATTAGTAAACATCCAAGGTTTTCATCTACTCTTTAAGCGTCTACTCTGAGTCAAGCACTCTGCGAGGTGCTAACTACACAAAAATAAAGATGGCTCATTGGCCTTCTTCAAGAAGCTTACAGCCCATAATGCAGTACTCTGAATAAGTTCTGTGCTAGACATGGATGGAGGAAGGGCTCTTAATGCAGCCTTAGAAGAGAGGGAAGATTTATAACTGGATTACTAGCTCCCTATAAATATAGACCACATCTCCACACTTCTACAACCACTGTACCAAGCATTATACACTACCTCTAATAGATTCTCAATGAATTTGATGACAATCTCAGCTTAGTCTTAGAGAATAGCAAGAGTTATAAAGGTGACAACAATAGAAATGTCTTTTCCAGCATGTTCAAGAGTAGAGGCTGCAGGGTAAATTCTAAGATGGTAAAGCAAGTTTTAGATATGGCTGAAATACTAAGTGTTGGTGGAAGATCATGACTGATGAGGCTAGATGGATATGTGGGCTGTTAACAGCCTTGAAAGGCTGTTTTGTAAGGCCATGTTAAGAAATATAAATATTTTATAGAAAAACATGAAACTTCTTATTTTAAGAGGTTGAATAAACCAGTAACACAGTATAATGTGTGCCTAGGTTACTGCTATGAGAGCACAAGGGAGAGAGGCAATGTAATCAAAGTTGGCTGTCCAAGAGGCCTTACCGAAAATGTCATCCTTGAACTTTGGATGAGCAAAGTGAAAAGAGATCATATTTTAGGAAAAGCAGAATGCACATCTGAAGATGTGGGGCATAAAGTAGCACAGTATTTGAGCAGTGCAATATGCCTGTGGTCATGGGTGATGAAACCAGAGAAATGAAAATGAGCAGACCAGTGGTTTCTGCATGCTAAACTAAGATGTTACACCTTACCCTGAAAGGAATGAGGAAACGTCGAAAGATTTCAAGAGCATTACATGAGGAAGTTTCCATTTTAGAAAGATCTCTATATGATGTGGCTGAAAAGTAAGAAAACCAGTGAAAATGCCACCCTGGAAGGCATTTTGGAAACTTTGGGAAGTTTTTGTTGTCATGATAATCTGGGGGCATTAGGAGAATTGAGAAGACAAAAGTACAGGGATGCTGGAGATTTTGCAGTGCCTGCAGTCCTGAATAAGGGAGATGGTTCCTGGACCCAACACGACTTTCTAATGTCCCATTGGACATTCAAATATGTGAAAAATCTCTTCCTAATTATCCGAATTAGAATCTAACACCATTTTACATATTAAAATAAAGTGCTTTTTACCATTTTAATATATACTGAATGTTACATGAAAGCAGGTACCATACAAATTAGAGGTAAAATTTTGTCTTCTTTGAGACTTTGTCAGTATTTGTTCACCAGTTCAGAAAAACAACAACAACAACTGCATCGAAGGAACACTGTTTGCCACCAATACAACACACCTGAATCAATCAGTTATGATAGCTGCCATATTCCCTGTGCAGCCATAGACACAAGCTTCCAGGGTTGGGCTTCATCTTTTCTTCCCCTATGACCCAGCCCCTGTCCCAGCCACAAGTCCAGCTAATGACAGCTCACCGGGTTTCAACCCTGCTGCAAGGAGGTGTCTTAGGGAAAATCTAGAAGTCATGAGAGACAATGTAATAGACAGTTCTAAATTGGGAAGGAAATTAGATTTGAACGGTGGCTCTCATACTGGACAGTGCTGTAGGATCAGAATTACCCCGGGAGTTGAGTTTAAAAGGCAGATTCTCGAACTCTACCTTCTGAGAATCTGAGTCAGCTGGTCTGGGGTAAGGCCAAGGTGTGTAAATTTTTAATAAGTTCCCCAGGGGACTCTGTTGCAGATGTTCTAACTTTGGAACACCCTTGGAAAACCACTACACTGGATGATGTCCAAGGTCTCTTCTAAACCTAATATTTTAGGACACTATGAAGGTTATGGCAATGGGAGTGAGAGGCTTCTCTCAATCCCCTGCCTAGGATCACCAAAACTCTAAGCACCACCATCCTGATCTTAACATCAGCAAAAGTGACCACAAGTCACGTGCGTGTTAGTGACCACACAGCATGTGCTCTAAGCAACCGACAAAGTAACCACATTGTTGTTATGTATACAAGGTACCACCTTCAGTAATCACATGTGTCTATGAAAAGGTAAATGGACACACACAAAAAAAACCCTCAAAATGTGTAATGTACACATAGCAGGTGTATAAGAAATAAAGTTTTGCCAAACTGCACTAAAATTTACTCCATGACAAGAGCGGTACATTTTCTCCATGGCTGTCATAGATTTCATGGATCCTGAAAAATCCAGCCATTTTTAGAAATCCCATGAAATTTACCTTTTCACTCGAATCCACATGAAATCAAAATTTTTCCCTATGAGTCCCCATAAAATTGGCACATTTCCTCAGAAGACCCCATGAAATTATAAAGAATATTGCAGATTCTTTGCTCCTAGCCCTTGTTGCACATCTTAAAGAGACAGGTTAGATTGAAGAATTATTTCATTTTTCTTTTGGTATTTACCTAAAATCACTATGAAAAACAAGTTATCAGTTGTTAAATAGATCATTTCCAAATGAAAATAGAACTTGAACCTACTTTGGATAATCAGAAAATATAAGGGATAATCTCTTCCAATTAAAAATGAGTAATATCCCAGGAAATTGATAAAAATATGAAGTTGCTCCAATTGTCCCCTAAATAAAAGTATCGAAAATTTACCTAGAATTTATCTAAACTTTGACAGTGTAGGCATTTCTGGAAAACCATCTGAAGTTAGGAAGTTATGAATAAAAGCACTATCCCAATTGTTCTCACATTTACAAACTATATAATACTCAAGTCAAAAATAAATTTCCCCTAAAACAAAAAGTCAGATTTTCATATGTGGGTCTGCAATGGCAAACAATGTCTTTCATAAAGTTCTACCTCGTAGGATGTTGTGAAAAACAAATAAGTTCATGAATGTGCAAGAGCAGACTGGTGCTTTAGAAATAGAATAGTAAGGTGGGTTTGTTTCAGATTTAATGAGAAAAAATTGATTATAATAAAAATATAGGTATTTATGTTAAAAGTAGCACATGAATTCCAATTAATACAAAGTGAATATTCGGCCTTTTCACAGAGGAAAATGGGACATGAAAAAAATTAAAAGGCATCACAGCAACACAAAACAAAATTGCAATAGATACATGGCTTTAAATTATGACTATTTATTCATTATGAAAATGAAAGTAACACACATATTTCATATTCTTATAGTAATCATAAAATCCGACCCTCCTGGTTTTAACTAGATCTTGATTCCCTTGGGTTGTTAAGCAAAACAAGCTCTCAGTTCAAGTCAGAAGGCCACACTTAAAATGCTATTTCCTGAATGTGAGCCAGTATTCCACTCAAAGGAGGAAGTTTTGCTGCAGAAATATCCTTCTGAGTGGTAATTGACCTAACAGAAATTCTAAGCTGCCTTCACACTTTCATTTTGAATCATGTGAATATTTACTCTTTTATTAGATTCATCATCCACAACCACAAATCGAGAAAGATGCTGGGGATGACCACGAAAATCAGTATAACAGTTAACTCAAAGCTCTCAGCGAGAAATTTTAACAGTACATATAAGTCCCCCCTCCCCCAAATAGACAGATGCAACTACAGAGAGGAAAGAGTGATTTAGTGTGTTCTGATATTCGGAATTCTGATTTTGATCCAGATGGGAGGGATTGTGCTGTCCTGGTAAAAACATCAGTGTAGACGGAAAAGTGCTTCTCCTGGCCCTCCACCAATACTGATAGGATTCCCCTTTAGGTTATTCAATCTGCAGTTGAACTGACTTTCTGTTGTGAAGAGATAACCTTTCGGGCTCTCTGCCAACACATAGCAGATAGAATATGGGGTTGAAAATCAGGAGCGGGGTTCTAATCCTAACTTTGTTATTAAATAGTTATGTGACCTTATGCACTTCAGTTAACCTCTTTGAGCTTCATTTTCCTTATCTGTAAAATGGGGACAGTAATCCCTGGTTTGACAACTTTTCAGAGTTTTAGTAAAGCTCATAGTACATCTTCAAGTGAAAGGTCCTGTGCACCTGTAAAAGCTTTTCTCAGAAGGAAACTCACCAAGCGGAGGACCTCCAGGAGCATCCTTCGGAAGCATAGCCAGGCTATGTCTCTCAAGTAGTTCCCACATTCACGGTGGTGGGACTGAGCAGAGGAGGCACATATATTTGTCAGCAAACCACTGTTTATGCATCAGATTTTTAATCTAGAAACAACCTAGGTCATGAAATTAAAACTGATGTTTCTCATGTTATGAGAGGTTTTGAGCACTGAGAGCTTGAAGCAAACACACACCTTTGGTAAAATGTCAACATCTCACCTGTTGATAAATTAGTCTCATTCTTGACTCTGTTTAATGAACCCATATGGTGAGTTATATTATTTTCTTCACTTCATTGATGAGGAAGCCGAGATGCAAGGAGATTTAGTCATGTCTTGGGTCCCCAGTTAGGAAGTGATGAAGCGGGCACTTGATGACACGTCATCTAAATTACTGTGTCACAGGTCCCATGAGGCCCTAGTTTGTCTCCACCAATGTTTGAGAGTGGCTTCTAAAATGCTTTGTTAACAAAGAGGGTTGTCTGTATTTTTTTTTATTAAGAAACAATTTGGGGGACGCCTGGGTGGCTCAGTCGGTTAAGCGCCTGCCTTCGGCTCAGGTCATGATCTCAGGGTCCTGGGATCGAGTCCCACATCGGGCTGCCTGCTCAGCAAGGAGCCTGCTTCTCCCTCTGCCTGCTACTCCCCCTGCTTGTGCTTCCTCTCTCTCTCCCTACTAAATAAATAAAAATCTAAAAAAAAAAAAAAAAAGAAACAATTTGGGGTGGAGAGTGAAATTTAGCAATGGTTAAGGAAAACTTATATTAAGGTAAACAAAAATGCTAATTTAGGAAATACAGTTTTATGTTTATTAAAAATCAGAATAAACAAATACAATTAAGAATTACTGTAATAAAAAATCGTGTTACTAATCAAGAGTGAAACTGTTACTACTCTCTGTTTTCTATATGTCCTTGCCTAGAAAAAACAAACACACACACAACAACAAAACCCCACAGGCCCCCTGAAGGCACAGTTGTGTGGAACTATGGTCAGGGAATTAAGGAGATGAAATGGAGTGTGGTCTGTGGAGGGACTGGCCCAGAGAAATGCTACTCGTCTTGATGCAAGGGACAATTTGTTTCTCCAAAGCTATCAGGCTACTTCTTTCTGACTTGAGACATTTAAATGAAGTGATTGCTTGGCTGAGTTGTCCCAAAGTCTGTCTCTCACACAGACTCCACAACCCAGTTTTTCCCAAATATGATGAGTATTATAAATGGAGTATAAATATGCCACAAAAAATGCTTAATTCATTTGAAGTATCATAGGATTTCATATGTGGAATTTTAAAAATATATAGTAGGAAAAGAGTTGGCTAATATACTTCAACTAAGTGATTATATTTTATATGTTTCTTTATAACATCATCAATATCCCATGATTTTTCATTATAAAAATGTATCATTAATTCATGTACTAATTTCACAGTTATTTAACGAACCCCTACTTTGCACCAGACCCTAAACTAGGTTCTGAAAATTCACAAAGGACCACAATCCCCTCCATCTCTTGTCCTCAAGGCCACTTCGGGGCAGTAAGGTAGAAGTCAGCCATCAGCAATTGAAATAGGATAGGTAGGTAGAATATTGCATGGTGCTACACTAATTGTCTCAGAAGTGGATTAGCAAGATTTGATGCCTTTCCTACGGTCTAAACAGTTGCTGGGCTTAAATCAGTATGCTGATATCACACCTAAGAAGGCTAGCAACCGGGCAGAGAGAGGGCATCATCTGGAGGCTGTGGGGTAGGGGTAGGAGATTCCTCAAGGAGGAGCTGAGGCACATTAAGAAGATTTCCAGCAAGAATAGATCCTCATGTCAGAACACTGTGTAGTGAGGCTCCTGAAAAGTCCACATGTAGTGCAATCGTTTGGGTACTTTGCCACACAGATGGGATCTATGACCAGTTGAAGATTACCAGGGAAGAGCAAGGACTGACAGCAGTCTGCTTCAGTATCCATTAAAGGAACAGAACTAACCCCTGTGTCAAATCCCTCCTGCCTATTTCAGCACAAAACCAAATGGTGCCCCCTGAAACTGATAATGCACTATATGTTAACTAAGTTGAATTTAAATAAAAATTTTTTTAAATGGTGAGAGGAGGAGTTAAGTAGTAGATAAGCTCCACCCCTGACTTTAATTATTGGTCTAACCTGGACTGGAGAGAAGGGAGTGTTACACTGGATATGAGGTTGTAACTTTAAATTTCACCGGATTGATCTTTTTTATAATACTTGAAAGGGATCAGACAGCCATGAATTCGCCTGTTATTGGATGGGAAAACCGTTTGAAGGTGGTCATTTGAGAAATAAAACTTGCTTCTTTGTAACTCTGGTGGAGTTGAGACTGTTCAAAATTATATAGGTGTTATAAATAAGATACAAGTGTAGGGACATCTGGGTCCCTCAGTCAGTTAAGCGTCTGACTCTTGATTTCCACTCAAGTCATGATCTCAGGGTCCTGGAATCGAGCCCCTCATTGGGCTCTGTGCTGAGTGAGGAGCCTGCTTAAGATTCTGTCTTTCTGCTCTTCCCCCACTCCCCCACTTGAGCTCTCTCTCTCAAAAAAGAAAAAAAAAAGATGTAGGTGTAAACAGGATATGGTGAGAGCACAAAGAAGGAAAAACTAACATAATTTTGGGATGTCAAAGAAATGTCAGAAATAGTTATAGTTATGAGCAAATGATCACCTCTGTTAACCTCATAAACCCTCCTTTTTTCTTTTGTAAAATTACTTGCCAGTCACTTTTATTTTCATTTTAACTCTGGATCACCAGCTTTAAAAATAGCAAAGGACTAGCTTTACATAATGTATAGACTAGTCCGTTATTTTTTTTTTTAAACAAGTGAGTTCCACTTTGAACAGTGCTGATTTCATTGCTTTAACTGGCTAACTCACCTTACAGCATTTTGAGGATGGAGAAATTTGTTCTCTGGTTATAAAGAGAAACATGAGTGTCTAATGGAAGCACAGACTGCAAAAACCCTATTGTTTGTGTTACTTGTATTGCTCAGGAAGGGAAAGAGGAAGACAAGTAGAACAAAAGAACAAATACAAAACATTCTCAGGAACACCAGAGCCAAGACTTCAACTGACTCAGTGCAGAGATGCTTCATAGTCTCATAGACCTCAAGAAGGAAGCTGGGACTCAGGAGAGTGTTGCTAATCCTGGCCTCATTGTTCACCACCTCGAGTGACTGGGTGTCTCCTTCATCTCCTACCTGCCTCTCCCCTTCCCATTGCAGAATGTGCTTTAAAGAGAGAAGTCCAGGAGCTGAAACAAAGAAGCCATTTCATTTTCTTCTTTTTTAGTTTCTTGTGCCTGATGTTTATTTTCAACCCTTTTTGTCTCATACCATGTGTACTAGGACTATAAGAAATGAAATGCACACCCTCTGCAACTAGAGTGATTTAAGAGAATAGATTCTCAAACGAAAGCAGCAATTTTATTCAGGAAGCTTTTAACATGCCTTTCTCTGACAATGCTTTTACTTTCATGTAATTAAGAGACTTCAAAACCTGGAAAACATGAATGGTTCTTGCTCATATGTATGCTCATATGTATATCCATATATACACGGTGCTGATAATGAATCATGTGCTATTTCGTGCAACTAACCAAAAAGTATTCCTTTGCAATTTGGAGTTAATCATTTTCATCTTTACTTGTTGCCAAGCCCAGCCCAAGTCGTATATTGAATGTTCAAAAGTGACTTTGTGCTACAATGATTTAAACTGAAAAGAAAGACCTTTTAAGTGGCAATAATAAAATTGTCTAGTTTCACAAACCAAAACTTATTCTACCAATAAAATGCTGTTATGTTTTTGAGCATCTCCTATGAATTATTACTTGTAATTTAGGAAACTGATACCATTTACCACTTGGTTATATGGACTAGAAGTAATGATTTTTCTCCATCACAGATAATCAAAAATTTAATATGAATTAGATTATATAATCATGTACCCCCTTTATCTAAAATTATTACAATTCAACAGTATAATTTAAATGCACAGTGTGAATAATATAAAAATATTCAAAATGCAATTTAAAGATATATAAGATACAAACAAGGTATATTTCCATATAACAGTTATCAGATTTATTAAATGAAAACAGACTTTGGTTTTCAAGTTTGCCCACTTATAGCTATATAAACCTTTTTATGTTCTTGCTCTTGGGTTTTGTTTTACTTGATTTGCTTGGGAAAATAAAATAAAATAATAAAATAAAATAAAACATAGTGACTCTCGCATCTCAATTACAAGTTTAAGAAAGTGACTCACTTGACTCTAGTTGAGTTTAATTACCTAACACCAATACATATTTTTTTTTTTTGACTTTATATAATTTCTTTAAAAACTTTTTATTTGGACCTGATTTTAAACTTACAAATTACAAAAATACTAGGAATACTGGTCTACTCCTACCCAGATTCACCTGTTCACATCGGCCGCACTTGCTTTATCTCTGCTTGCTTGCCCCTGTTTCCTCCTCCCTCCTGTCCTCTGTGTGTGTGTGTGTGTGCGCGCGTGCGCGTGTGAACTCTCTGGGAGTGATTTCAGGCATCACGGCCCCTGACCCCAAATGCTTCAGTATGCATTTCTGAAGGTGGGGTGCCCTTCCGTGGGCACTAACACCAATACATATTAAGAAAAAACAACCTCAGTAAAAACTATCAACGAAAGAAACCTTATATTAAATGCAGTTTTGCACTTTGGAAAGTAAACTGGAGTTTCCTAAAATGTTAAACATGCGTTTACTATACAACAAAGCAAATCTACTCCACAGTATCTGCTCTTACTCACAAAAATAGAAGTACATGGCCACACAAAAAAAACATAATATGACTGTTCTTAGTAGTACCATTCACATTGTTTTTTTAACAATGGAGACACCTGAGATGTCCACCCAGAGTAAATGGCAAAGCCAAATGTGGTATATCAGTTCAATGGAATACTACTCAACAATGTAAATGGAATGAATCCCTGATAATGCAGCCTGAAACCCCAGAAACAGCACATGGAGTGAGATGAGCTCCACACAAAGGACTATATACAGTGGAAGTACGTTTATGTGGAACTTCTAGAAACAGCAAAACTACAGAGACAGAGAGCAGACCAATGGTTGCCTGAAGATGTGGTAAGAATGGGAATTTGCCAAAATGGGCATTAGAGAACTTTCTGGGGTGATGAAATGTAGCACAACTAGATTGGGTTGTTGACTAAACAACTATAAATTTAATAAAACTCCATCAAAGTGCACACATAAAATCAGTAGATTTTATGGTAAATTACATATACATAGAGCTTCTAAAAATCTAGGTTTGTTCTATTCTCCCTCTGATAATACTTCATATATTTCTCTGTTTTTTTATTCAGGATCAGAGTAGAACATTTTTCATTCTGTGATCTTCTACTGAAAACTCACCAAATATAGCAGCTCTTCATATCTCCCTCCTTCTGTCTGCCTGGCTTGTTCATTCACTCACTCATTCAATTATTCAACAAAACTATATTGAGCATCTACCAAGTATCAAACTCTGCTTTAGGTGCTGAAAATGCAAGATGAATAAGTCATCTCCTAATGCTCCTCTTTTCTTCTCATGATAAACTCTGTCTTCATTTTAGAGCCACTCTTACCCTATTTTCCCTATTTATACTCACGATCCTATTTAGGTCAGCAATTTGCAAGTAGGTTCAGTGCTTTGCAAAAGTGCTACCTTGACGTGTCAGTCTGTTATACTTTAATGACTATATCTTTCAAAATTACAGTTTGAAATTAAGTAATCTACCTATGTATTCAGTTGTTTCTTCAAAAAAAAAAAAATACACCGGGCAACACAATTGGTTTAGGACAAAGGACTTTTACTTTACTTGGTAATATCAACTTTATTGCCCCCCTCATGGACAGCTAAAGCAGTTCTGGATTTGTGTAAAGCTGGCTCTCCACTCTGAAGAACAGACTTCCAAGCTTGCTTTGGAGAGATCCCTAAATCCAAACCTGCCCTTTGGACTGGGATCCACCTTCCAAACTAAGTGTGATGGACTTAACTAGTGTCCAGAAAATACTTATGACTTAACCGTATTTCCTAGATTCATCCATTCACAATTCCTACAAAAATTCATATTCTGTTAACACTTGTGCCCCAAACATCAAGCTATACACTGATGTGCAAGATGAATAAGGCCTAGAGTTTGCCCTCAAAATGCTTACAGTGTGAGAGACAGACAAATAAAATGACAAACTAACAAGAGCAAAATAATGAAAACATATACAGAGAATAGAAACAATATATATAGGGTTATATCCATATAGCTTTGTCTGTAGGTAAATTATGGTGAGCTTATTTTCAAAATTAAGTAGGAGTTTGATAGACATAGAAAGAGTAGGGTGGTAAGGCATCCAAGGAAGGGAACAATGTATGCAAAAGTTCATGTTCAGGGAATTATGTGTAATACAGACAGAGTTGCAATGCATGGTTTAACTGTAGAAGTAGCTTGTCAAAACCGAACATTTATTTCCTCAAGAGTACTACTATTCAAGAAATTATACTTTATCTGATAAAGGGTGTCCATTGAAAGATTTTAAGTAGGCAAATAACATGAAATAGACCAATTTTATGGTGCTATAGGGAATGGGAGATGACTGGTTTGAATGTTTTAGGTGATAAAGGGGAAGAAGAGATCTGGGATGATTTCTCAATTTCCCTGGTTTTTCCAGAACTGATCATGACTTAGTGGTCAAGAAGTAATTCTGGTATGTCTTACACTCGGAAAGTAAGTGTCCCTCAGATTTTTATTGTGTAATGCCCAGAAACCTCTGATTAAACACTGGTATGCTAGCTTTCAGAGTCTAGATTAGCAATTCAATATAGTTTGGGTTCCCCCCCTATTTCTGATTTCATTCACGCTTAACAAGGACATGACCATCTTCAGTCTTCTTCTACAGCTGGAAAAATCACTTGGTAACCACAATGATATAACAAAAAACACAGGATTATACAGTGCCATCAATGAAAACATTTCTCTCCCCAGTGCTTAATCAATGTTTTTTTTCAATACTCTGGGCCTTTACATAAAAGATGGATATTAATTTAAAACTTAAGGCTTTTACAAATTAAATATATATCTTTTAAAATTTCATTTGTGCAGAGATTACATACTCTGCTTCCTCTGCACCAGTTCTGCACCATTCTGAAAAATCAGGAAGGATCAGGAAGAAATCATGGACAAAAGGGTATATACTCCAAAAAATTAGCACATGAGAAGTCCCTGGTGCATGCAATACCATTCCTCCCATGCAAACATTAGGCTTTACCCCATCCAGTTTTAATGCTTGCCTTTACCCTATTATTCAGTGACAGAAGTAGAGATTATGTTGATTTGAGAAATATTATAGCATCCAAAAATAATTAACCTAAAGTCACTTATAATAAATCTGTTACCTTCTTATTGGTCAAAGAGCTTTTTTTCCTTTTCCTGAAGCTGCTCTTATCTCATGTCTTAGTGTTATGTCTTTGCGGTGTGCAGTGTGGCTTTCAATCGGGCACACACCGTAAAGCTATCATCTGTAGACACTAATATTTTCACTGCTCATTATACATAGCCCTCTGACTCTATCCTCAAACCTGGTCAGAAGCATGGATGTCAAATGGTAGAAGGATTCTCATTCAGGTCATTGATCGAAGTAAAAGTCTTATATAAATCAGTCTTGCAAAAAAAAAAAAAAAAACAAAACTGTGAAATTTGGTGTCATCTGTGAAAATTGTCTGTTTGGTTTGAATTTGTATGGAAATATCTTAAATTTAGGTTCTAGAATGATGTTTTGTTTCCACCAGCTTTAAAGCACCTGAAGATGTGGGCCCTGGGAAAGATTTCCATTAACAGAAAGACTTCAGTATTTGTTGCTGTGACCAAACACTTCATTTAAAAACAGTTCTGACATGTTATGTTCAAAATATGTCTAAATGTAAGAAGTAAAAGAACTCAAATTTAAACTAGGAGTGGGATGAGTGAAGCCAGACTTCTTAAAAGCACATAGAAAATACAGTATCAGAGGTATATTTTCTAAGCAACACTAATTAGTAGTCATTAACAAGGAAAGAAGGAAGTGAAACAAGTGATTTTTAAAAAGATAAATATTAGGAAATTTTCTCTTCATCGCAATAGCATTGTGAAGGTAGCCATCTTTTAAATGAAGGTAAGTTATCATGGCCTCTTTGATAAGGGAAGAAAGAGCAGAAAGAGGGTACTTTGTCTATATATTTCTATTCTGAGATGGAAATGGGAAAGATAAGAATATAAGGTGATTTAGAAACACAGCAGGAATACAGAAGCCTTGGGATGAGTTGGCCTTTCACAAGTACTAACTGGATAGGGAGACCAGGTAAGAGGTCAGTGGCTTTTCTCTAATAAGGAGCTAAAAAGAATAATGAGGTGATGCCTGAAGCAAAAGCTACAGAAGCCAGACTCTGCATGTCACAGAAATATTAGCATTTGAGAGCAGAGTAAGGGATAGGTTCAATATGACGTGAAGAAGGACAATAGATCAACATTTCAGGTTTGACTGAAACAGAAATTAAAAATAGATTAAAAACACACTTCTATAGTATAGGTATTGGTATTTATTTCAGTCATGCCTCTCAAATCTAAGAAAAGAACTCTTAAATGTAATTTGCAAAGTAGAAATTATATTCTTGTCATCTAAATCAAAGTTAAAATATTAGTGAAAGGTGACATCAAAATATATATTTCATGTGTATGTATGTATATATACATATATACATATATATGCATATATATCTGTTTTAAAAGAACTCATTCTGGTAAGGAAGTGTGATTTTTTTTCTATTTATTTCAAGTACTCATACTAGGAAAAGAATTAACTCATTTAGTCTGAGTTCCATAATCCATAGCCAATCCTGTATACTTAGGATTGGTACATTACAGGAATTGTGCCTAGAAGGAACTGATCAGCCTGCATGGAAAACACTCAATTTTTGTAATGACTTTGACAAAATTACTCTTGTTTTTGAAACTTGGAATTAGGTTTTAAGAGTTTTAAATTTGTACACGGGATTTTCTTAAAAAGGCCATATAATGATGAGGTGGTGGGAAGAGCCTCTGTTAACAAGAGGAAAAGTCATTCTGATAAATGTTCTTAATGTTAGTTATCAAATTGGAAGTGACCTCCAGCCATACAACATGGTCACGTCACAGTCAGCAAACCATAGTTCAGATCTTCCCAGTGTCCTATGGTAAGTAGGTCTGTTCAGAGGGATTGCATTCCCTCCAGCCTGACTTAATCTACAACTACTCCCCAAGGACTAAATTTGACCTAGAAACTTTTGCAACACATATGGTTATTAAGTTAAGTACATAAATCAAGGTGAGCAGTACTTCCTGTTCATGATGGCATTCAACATACTACTTCTGGCTAAAAGAATCACATCTAAGAATCCACAGCCTAGGCCTTGCCTCTCAGCAAACTCTGTCCCATAGGCATTGGGCTTTTACTATATTCCATAGTCCTCTCCTTCTGGAACCATAGGTAAAAGATGGCCACATACGGCACGTGCTGGCCACACACACAACCTGGAAAAGTGAGGGAGTTAATGCTACGGGATACACTTTGACCAGAAAACAGAGGGATCCAGAAGATAAATTCCTCTTCATCCATCCCCCGGGGATTTTAAAAAAAAAAAAAAAAAAAAAAAAAAAAAAGTTTTTTTTATGATTCTCCAGAGCCACCCAAAAGACTAAGTAAATGTCTGTGTTTTCTTTTGAAGCGGTGGCCACTTCAACAACACGTCATATTATATTTGCTTCTTCTTTGTCCCTTCCTCATTTCTTACTTCCCTTTATTCTTGCTGCCCCTGAATTATACTCTACAATAAAGCATTAGCATATAAATTTTGCCTCAGATTCATTCTGTTTTCTAAGGCTAAGAGAGAACGCCTGAAAATTTCATTATTTTGATTGAATACCATCATGAGCAGAAATTATTGGCCCATAATAATATCCAAGCAAAAGTCTTTAAGCCATTTAGAATACTACAGAACATCTTAATCTCAGGAAACAAACTGAGGGTTGCTGGAGTGGGGGGTGGGGTGGGAGGGATGGGGTGACTGGGTGATGGACACTGGGGAGGGTATGTGTTCTGGTAAGCGCTGTGAATTGTGCAAGACTGTTGAATCTCAGATCTGTACCTCTGAAACAAATAATGCAATATATGTTAAGAAAGAAAAAAAGAAGAAGAAGAATGTAGCAGGAGGGGAAGAATGAAGGGGGGGAAATCGGAGGGGGAGAAGAACCATGAGAGACGATGGAGTCTGAAAAACAAACTGAGGGTTCTAGAGGGGAGGGGGGTGGGAGGATGGGTTAGCCTGGTGATGGGTATTAAAGAGGGCACGTTCTGCATGGAGCACTGGGTGTTATGCACAAACAATGAATCATGGAACACTACATCTAAAACTAATGATGTAATGTATGGGGATTAACATAACAATAAAAAAAATTTAAAAAAAAAAAAGAATACTACAGAACAAGCGTATCGCTATTCTTTTGTAGAAACATAAAAAGAGAAAGAAGCAAGAGGTTATCAGTGGGAAATATACAGATGGTATGGATGCTACACTGACTCTCTGGAGGAGAGGACAAGAAGACTGACATATCCCAATCTAGGAAAATAGTCATTGCCTATTAATTCTACATGTTTATTTAAGATGGGAGGAGAAGTCATTACATTATGGTCCTAGAAACATTAGGCCCCATAAGAGATTTTCCTGAAGTTCTCCTTTAATACTTCTACACATAAATTCTGGATATATGAAAGTTCTCCAAACACAATTCTATGAAGCTTTCAGATTTCCCTGTCTTTGCACAGGCTATTCCTTCCACCTGAATGCCCCCCTCCCCCCACCCCCCACACATACACTTTCTGCTTTGAATAACTGATGATTCAAATAAAGACCCTTTTTTTGTAAGCTTTCCCAATTTTCCCTTCTTCTCATTACAAAATGAAGAGTTCCCGCCTCCACTTTCATAATCTCCAATTTATACTGCTAGTCCAGTGCCTTAGTTCATAGACGGCACCTATCTGACTACTCGTCTTTTTAACTCTATTGAGGACTTCCTAAATTTTCATACTGTGTTGCTTTCATTTTATATCCCCAGTATGTCTCATGACCCAAGACTCTTGACTCCTGACATTATAAGGACTCAGTAAAAAGGAACAAAGGGAAAATGGTGAAGAAGAGAAAAAAGGAGAGAACGTAAGAATGTATATGATCATACATGAATGTACAGGGTCTCCTTCCATTTTTCCTTCCTCCCCAGACTTTGGGTTTGAAGAAGAGAGTCCAAAGTTAAAATAATGCTACATAGCTTTGAAAGTTCTAGAAAACATCTCAGTACTTCAATGCTCTATACCACAAACTATTTTAAGTCAATTTCTGGAGCTTTCTTTTTCCTGATTGAAAGATGATTTGAATAGCACAATAAAAAGCAATAAAGAAAAGCTTTGCTCTCCAGAAATTTGTTTTGAGAGAAGTTGTCCTGAAATGCTTCAGTTAATAAAATTAACAAATATTTATACTTAAAGTCTGAAACTTGAGCTGGGGAAAAGGGACACTATGAATTAGAATGGATCACCATATAACTAATAGCAAGCCTGCTCATCCTACAAAAGAGATAGAAACTGGTAAATTCAGTGCTTTTAACAGCATATTTTATTGAGCACTAACAGGCAAATCTCCTCTCTATCTTGACCCTCTGGGGAGTTGAGCCCAGATGTATGAAAATCCTTCCTAAGCAGAATAGTTATGGCATCCCCGTGCACTCAAACACCATGAGATAAGCAGTTATTTCCAGAATGGGATTGCAGTACCCTGACACAGTCGAAAGACTGAGGAGGCAATTGCTATTTTTGATTGTGTTAACCTGTGTATAATTATGTAATTACCTACTAAAATTTAGGCAGAGTGTTGCATATATAAATCATTAACTTTAACAATTGACAAGCTGCTTTGATTAGTATTTTCATAGTGTAAGATAACATACTTTTGTCAGCTTTCGTATGATTAGTTATGATTGGGAATTTGTTTATGCACAATGTTTTCACTCCCTGTTTGGAGACACAGAAAAGGAGAGTGAGGGCAGGGGAGTCATGTGCCTCCCTCATGGTTCAACTCAGGAAATTTCAGTGATGAGAAAATACAGAAGAGGTAGACATTATCATTCCCCAAATGACAAATAATTTTAGTGTTAGTTTAGAAGAGTATCTAGAGAGTTTGACTTGAAGGAATTGGGCTCTCCTCTGGCAAATCAGACTAATAAGGACATCAGTGTATGTAGCATCAACTCAGACTGTCATAGGCAACTCCCAACTTGGCCAGGCAGCCCCTCTAACAGCATTGATCAGAGCAGTTGCTCTTCTAAGGAAAATGCATGTCAATATATTTGTTATTTACTCTCTAGCAGAAACCCAGCAGCTGCAGCAATTTTTGAGAGAATTCTCGGACACATCTCATTTCCTATCAGTCGTAGGTGCTATTGGCTGTACACACACATTCCTAATAGGCTAACATCACTGAATTCAGCTTGCTATTGGAATAGAAAATCCTTTAATTTCTTGGCTATGATGGGGCTGTGTGATGCCAAATTTCAATTCTCTATGGAAGACAAAGTCCTCAGGACATGAAGCATTTCTTGTGTTCCCAGGCAAATTGGCTGGGCTCATTTGTTTGAAATAAGTGATTACAAAAAGTGGCTTAGAGAGATTGTAAAGTAAAATTAAAAATAAAAAGACTCCACTGGCTACTATGCATGTGATGTCTCTTCCTTTTGAGGGAAAGTGTTTGGAAAGTGAGGGGTGGAGACAGAATAATCCAAAGGGGCTCACATAGGTGACACATTCTAATTTGGAATGAGAAAAAAAAAAAAAAAGTGTGTGATTTACCAGATCAGAAGATGAGATCAGAAGGTGAGACCATCCTTCCAAAAGAATTTGCGGAGAAAAATGGACCCTTAGCTCTCATTATGCTTTTCTTTCTCTCCGCAATTTTATGTTCTAGTCTAGTTGAAAATGCCTAGAAAGGAGTGGTTTCATATGATTGTCTTTTACTGTCTGCCTACCTAAAAGAGAAATAACATTCTAAATTCACTTTATTTTTCAAGAGGTGCAGAGAAGGCTGTCCCATGTGAGAGTTTTCTCTTTATCGGATTAGTAATGTCAAACTCCACAATCATAAAGTATTGATCTCTCCAAATCAGACATCTCTGTCACCGTGTCTCACAAGCATGAACATCTGCTCCATCTTTCACAATGAAACTCTTCCCCACAATCAGACACACTACTGTCTTTGAGATCACAAGCTTAATTATACTGTTCTTAAACCTTCATGATTGAGCACACATGCAGCAATACCACTCACTCCCTGTCTTTAATCTTGTCTTTCCATGTCTCTAAATATAATTTAAATATAAAATTTTTTAAAAATTCAAATCATCATCCAGCCTTGTAATTTTTCTTCTACTCTGTACTAATTCTATCTTTCTTGACCATGACTAATAGTTCTTACCAACTTAAGAAATATCTACCTTTCTGAAAATTCAGAGACTGAATCCTACTTTACTTCTCTTTTTTGATAACATTGTAAGTTACCTACTCCATTATGCAGAAAAGAGTGGCATGTGGTGCTTTGTCATATTCTTTTGCTTTCTAAATAAAATGTTTATCCATAACTTTTATTATTAATGACTTTTGTCTGTCCTTTCCATGGCCAACATAGATTGTTTATAGCAAATTTGGGGGCAGCAATAGGCATTTCCTCTGTCAGAGGATGCCTTCCCTATAAAACAAAATACTACAAATGAAAAGGAGTCATAATTCACCTGAGTATTGTAGGCAAAATGTGTTGGAGAGTCCTCCGACATGGGCATGTCATATTCTATGAGGCCATTCTGCAGCCTGAAGAATGAAACTTTTTTTTTTTTCCCCTTAGACTACAACATATTTGAATCCAATCCCTTTCTTGAAACTGAGGTATGAGATGATGTTCAGGGATGGGGTCAGGAATGGTGTATGAAGGGCATCTGGAATGGGGAGAAATTTGGGGATATGAGAAATGGTGTGAGTCTCAGCAAAGAAGGGAGGAATGGGATAAACTCTGGAATGGTACAAAATAAGGAGTGCCTTTGTACATATTGGTAACAATAAGCTGTATTTATATTTTCACATTGCTGTTTGAGACTGTGTCAAAAACAAACAAACAAAAAAGCAAAACAAAGGTGTTTAACAACACCCTTAGCAGCTGCCCATCAGATGCAAGTAGGCTTTCACCCAGTTGCGACAATCAAAATAAGCCTCCGGGCACAGCTTAATGTCCCCTGTCTGGAAGGCAAAGCTTCTCCCATTTGAGAACCATCATTTAAAACAATCTTAAAATGTCTCCCTTTACTCTTGATATCACAAGCATCCCTAACATTACCTGATATATGGTTTTCAGTGCAAAGGCAATGAGTTTAAGCGCTCCATACTCATGACCCATGGCCCATGAGTAATGGTTGAGTAGTGTTTAGTTAGCCACACGATCAGAAAAGGATGTTGGTGACCCATCCCATCATAGATTTATAAAGGTCTAGTCACAGCTCTGTTCTCCACAATGGAATCTAGAGAGAAAGCAAGGAAAGTAGACCAAGTATCTCCACATCATACTTTTGGAACACTCTTGTTACAGGCCCATGATTTTCTGCCTACAGAACATGTCTTTTTACATTTAACACTTCATTGACAAAAATCCCAAGAATGGTTGATGTTGGAACCCGGAAGGGGAAAGCCAGTCTTTTGAGACATTCTCATAAAGCCTACCAGTTTCTCTCACAGAACAACAAAGTAGTCTTGTCTTTGGATGAAAATAATATTATTTCCATTTTAGCAAATTCAAAGGTCCATGATGAGTTTCTCCTTATTTTGAAATCCCCACCATGAGCCCATTCATATTTCTACAAATTTTAATAATATGGCCTTTGTTTAAAAGGTCCAAACAGAATTATATAGAGACAGCAAAACCTATATAATAGAATTTTATTAGAATTTTATAGACAGTAGACTTGTTTTTAAATTTGAAAGGTACATTACCATCTAGTTATAGAAACAATTATTATACATTTTACATAATTTTACATTTCTAAGGATATTCTGGCCTTTCTTTTTCTGATCTCATAAACTTTTCTAAATTTCTTAGGAAATGAAAGATTCTAAAAATCATAAAAGTTCCTGTTATTTCCTAAACAGCATGCAGAGCTGTTGCATAATCTTAGAAAAAGATAGACAGGACAGACCTTACAAATATATTTTAAAGCTCTGAAATGTAGACAAGAATATGTAAATTGAAAGTAAATTTATTTTAGTGAACTGGCAAGAAGGGAAAAAATATAGGGCCATATGTTACCATCAGTTTTGCTATGCATATTTGGGGGGAAAGAAGTTTCTTAAGCCAGGCATTTTCAGTCCATAAAATGCCTTCCCATAGGTAACTACATGCTGGCAAAAGCAGTAGGCAAGTGTTGAAAGTTAGAAATGAGGACAGTGCTTTTACTGGTGGCTGAGCAGAACAGGGAACTTGGTCTAAGAGAAATGGAGAGGAGGGGATGGTAATTTGACTTAAGTGAAAATGTTATCAGTGAGTAAGGAAACTCTCAGCTGGAAGCAGCTCTTTGTTTCACCTTCTTTCCTCCTGTTGGTCTCCCTACTCACAGAGGAACAATTTTGAAAATAACCTACAACATAAAGAATGTGTATTTCAGCTCACCTATCTGTTCTAGGCACTAAGTGCTTTCTTCTTTCATGGTTTGCTTGGGTAAAAGTATCACAGGAGGTCAGTTTGAGTTCCAGCCGTGGGCACAATAAATTATGTGGATTTCAATATAAATAATATGGTACATGAAGGCAAGGCTTTATCTGTTTTGATTGTGATCTGTAGTGTTGTAACAAAGCCTGGCTTAAAATAAGTTACCAATAATTTTTAAATGGATGAATAAATATCGCAAACAATAATTATTTTGCACATGCCACCAAGAGATCATATGTTTAAGTTAATGATTCTTCTTCTTTGTGTGTGTGTGTGGGGGGGGATGTTTGGACTTTGCACATTTCCACAAAAGACTAAAGATTGCACCATAATGACATGATTTTGTATGTGTGTACTCCTTCAGCATTTATAAAGCATTTCCCCATGGCTTGTAATAAATGAATTCAGAAGACAGAATTCCACCTATTTCAGAAGACAGAATTCTATTTTCTGAGGCCATAGGCAGACAAGTGACTGAATCTCTAAACTTCTATTTCTTAATCTATGAAGTGACAATAACACAGCTCTCACAGGATCCCTATGAGGATTAAATGGGCTGATGTGCACAAAATTGCTTGGCAGAATGCGAAGTACTGGATAAATATAAGTAGCGTTACCGAAGTTATTCTCAGAGAACAAAGAACATGGGTGAGAGTAAAGATCGTTCCCATATTAGCAATGATATGACCTCCTGGACTCCAAGAGGTTGAAAGTTTCAAGGCATCAGATGCAGCTAACCAAGAGTAGTTAGTTCCTGGCCTCTTTGTAGCCCTGCTTTACTGTGAGAATTGCCGGAATTCTTGAGCCTTTTTCTACCTCAGTATCATCATCTGTGTAATGGGGCCCTCATAAAGTTCCCTGAAGTTCCTTTCTGCTCTAATGTTTTCTGGCTCCATGACAGAAACAGATTAATGAGCAGATCCAAAATGTAAGATCAGACTGGAGGAAAGTGTTAGAAAAAAGAAGGGAGCATCATTGGTCACTTCTTACGCCCAAATTATAGCCTCTCAGCCCAGCTCTCACTGCAGTCCTCACTGCAACAACCAGTTTCCCTCAGCTGTAATCTCACCACACACGATGGATGCTTCAGGAGACCCAGCAGGCTCTCACACATGTGCAGACTGTGACTGCAAGGAAGTTAAAGCCCCATGAAGAAAACATTCATCACTGGAGGACAAGATCTAATGGACAAAACTCCCCTCTTTTATCCTTCAAGTAGATATTTCTGAGGTGATCCTACAGGGCTTCTCCAAGTGTCCTGGGGGGATTAAATCTCATTTCCCGTTATTGGTGATCAACTTACAATGGGATCTTTACTGGCTTTCCCTCTTCCCTGTCTCATGCTTCCTAACCTACCACTCCTATGCCTTGGGATCACTTCCCAAAATATACTGTTTAAAAACCAGCGCCTGTCTCAAACTTCATTTTGTTGGTGGATCACAAACTAAGAAACAAGTAGCCTCGGAAAGCAGGCCCTCAGTATGGGACTTTGGAATTGGATTATTCAACAAGTGCACTGAGATAAAGACCCCGTCATTGTAATCGCAGGTGAGGTCCTGATAAGTCCCAGCATGCTGCACTACCACAATTAGCACCAGAGTTTAGTTGGGAAGCTACATAAGTCATAAGGATCCCAGAAACCATTTAGAGAGGGTCTTGTCTCCTGCAATCTACAGGGCAGACTTTAATAAAATTTAAGCCTTAGATTTAATTGTAAGGACAGAATTACAAAATGCATGGGTTAAATAACTTTTATATTCTAACATCAAGACTGGATAGGAAAATCAATGGCATTCCAAGGCCTGAGATGCGGACATTTTATACCAAGTGGTTAGACTGTAAAGCTTCATGAGAAAATCTATTGACCAAAGCATTCATATTTCAGGATGTAACATTCTAGTGAAGAAACCTAGAACTGCTGCTAGGATGGCATGTTGAAACTTGGTCTATAATAAATAATGTAGAGATGTAGGAACTGCCTTAGCCAAGGTTTGAAGAATGAGTCATAACCTCAGAAAAAAGAAATATTAGGATAATTTTTTTAATGTGAGACCAGAGAATTTATGCTGTGAGCCTGCCACATCAATAAAATTCTAGGGGTCAAAAGGTCTGGAGCAAGCCAAGATATTCCAAACTCTAAGCTAACCCCAGAAGGTTTTTTTTTTTTTTTTATGTTATATTAATCACCATACAATACATCATTAGTTTTTGATGTGGAGATCCACGATTCATTGTTTTCTTGTAACACCCAGTGCTCCATGCAGTACATGCCCTCCTTAATACCCAACATCGGGCTAACCCATACCCCCACCCCCCTCCCCTCTAAAACCCTCAGTTTGTTTCTCAGAGTCCATAGTCTCTCCTGGTTCATCTCTCCCTCCGATTTCCCCCCCTTCATTTTTCCCTTCCTTCTCCTAATGTCCTCCATGCTATTCCTTATATTCTACAAATAAATGAAACCATATGATAATTGACTTTCTCTGCTTGACTTATTTCACTTAGCATAATCTCCTCCAGTCCCATCCATGTTGATGTAAAATTTGGGTATTCATCCTTTCTGATGGCTGAGTACTATTCCATTGTATATATGGACCACATCTTCTTTATCCATTCATCTGTTGAAGGACATCTCGGCTCTTTCCACAGTTTGGCTATTGCAGACATTGCTGCTATGAACATTGGGGTGCATATGGCCCTTCTTTTCACTACATCTGTGTCTTTCGGGTAAATACCCAGGAGTGCAATTGCTGGGTCATAGGGTAGCTCTATTTTTAATATTTTGAGGAACATCCACACTGTTTTCTAAAGTGGCTGTACCAACTTGCATTCCCACCAACAGTGTAAGAGGGTTCCCCTTTCTCCACAGCCTCTCCAACATTTGTTGTTTCTTGCCCTGTCAATTTTTGTCATTCTACCTGGTGTAAGGTGGTATCTCAATGTGCTTTTAATTTGAATTTCCCTGATGGCTAATGATGATGAACATTTTTCATGTGTCTGTTAGCCATTTGTATGTCTTCTTCAGAGAAGAGTCTGCTCATGTCTTCTGCCCATTTTTTGACTTGATTATTTGTTTTTTTGGGTGTTGAGTTTGAGAAGTTCTTCATAGATCTTAGATACCAGCCCTTTATCTGTAGTGTCATTTGCAAATATCTTCTCCCATTCTGTGGGTCGCCTCCTTGTTTTGTTGACTGTTTCCTTTGCTGTGCAGAAGCTTTTTATCTTGATGAAGTCCCAGAAGCTCATTTTTGCTTTCGTTTCACTAGCTTTTAGAGATGTATCTTGAAAGAAGTTGCTGTGGCCAATGTCAAAGAGGTTATTGCCTATGTTCTCCTCTAGGATTTTGATGGATTCCTGTCTCACATTGAGGTCTTTCATCCATTTTGAGTTTATCTTTGTGTATGGTGTTAGAGAATGGTCGAGTTTCATTCTTCTGCACGTGGCTGTCCAATTTTCCCAGCACCATTTATTGAAGAGACTGTCTTTTTTCCATTGCATATTTTTTCGTTTTGTCGAAGATTATTTGACCATAGAGTTGAGGGTCCATATCTGGGCTCTCTATTCTGTTCCATTGGTCTATGTGTCTGTTTTTGTGCCAGTACCATGCTGTCTTGGTGATCACTTCTTTGTAATATAGCTTGAAATTGGGTAATGTGATGACCCCAGCTTTGTTTTTCTTTTTCAACATTTCCTTGGTGATTCAGGGTCTTTTCTGATTCCATACAAATTTTAGGATTGTTTGTTCCAGCACTTTGAAAAATGTCATTGGAATTTTGATCGGGATGGCATTGAAGGTATAGATTGCTCTGGGTAGCACAGACATTTTAACAATGTTTATTTTTCCAATCCATGAGCATGGAATGTTTTTCCATCTTTTTGTGTCTTCTTCAATTTCTTTCATGAGTGTTTTGTAGATCCTAGAGTATAGATCCTTTACCTCTTTGGTTAGGTTTATTCTGAGGTATCCTTTGGTTTTTGGTGCTATTGTAAATGGAATCATTTCTCTAATTTCTCTTTCTACAGTTGCATTGTTATTGTATAAGAAAGCAACTGATTTCTGTGCATTGATTTTGTATCCTGCTACATTATTGAATTGCTGTATGAGTTCTAGTAATTTGGGAGTGGAGACTTTTGGGTTTTCCACATAAAGTATCATGTCCCTGCAAGAAATTTTAAGGGGGGTTCTATAAAAGGAGAAAGACCCCAAGAGTGTTATACAACAGAAATTTACAGGGACAATCTATAAAAACAAGGTCTTCACAGGCAACATGATGACAATAAATTCATATCTTTCAATAATCACTCTCAACATGAACAGCTTAAATGCTCCCATAAAATGGCACAGGGTTGCAGATCGGATAAAAAGACAGGACCCATCCATATGCTGTCTACCAGAGACTCATTTTTAACCTAAACATACATCCAGACTGGAAGTGAAGGGATGGAGAGCCATCTTCCATGCCAACGGACCTCAAAAGAAAGCTGGGGTAGCAATTCTTATATCAGACAAATTAGATTTTAAACTAAAGACTGTAGTCAGAGACACAGAAGGACACTATATCATTCTTAAAGGGTCTGTCCAACAAGAAGATCTAACAATTGTAAATATCTATGCTCCTGACATGGGAGCAGCCATCTACATAAGCCAACTGTTAACCAAAATAAAGAGTCATATTGATAGCAATATGTTAATTGTAGGAGACCTCAATACTCCACTCTCAGCAATAGACAAATCATCTAAGCAGAAAATCAACAAAGAAACAAGAGCTTTGAATGACACACTGGACCAGATGGACCTCATAGATATATACAGAACATTCCACCCTAAAACAACAGAATACTCATTCTTCTCGTATGCACATGGAACTTTCTCCAGAATAGACCACATGCTGGGTCACAAATCAGGTCTCAACCAATACGAAAACATTGAGATTATTCCCTGCATATCCTCAGACCATACTGCTTTAAAACTGGAACTCAATCACAAGAAAAAATTTGGAATAAATTCAAACACTTGGAAGCTAAAGACCACTCTGCTCAAGAATGTTTGGGTCAACCAGGAAATCAAAGAAGAACTTAAACAATTCATGGAAACCAATGAGAACAAAAACACAATGGTCCAAAACCTATGGGATACTGCCAAGCCTGTCCTAAGGGGGAAATACATAGCCATCCAAGCCTCACTCAAAAAAATAGAAAAATCCAGAATTCACCAACTAACTCTACACCTTAAAGAACTAGAGAAAATGCAACAAACAATGCCTAAGCCATGCATTAGAAGAGAAATAATTAAGATTAGAGCAGAGATCAATGAATTAGAAACCAGAAACACAGTAGATCAGGTCAACGAAACTAGAAGCTGGTCCTTTGAAAGAATCAATAAGATCAATAAACCACTGGCCAGACTTATCCAAAAGAAGAGAGAAAGGACCCAAATTAATAAAATTATGAATGAAAGGGGGAGAGATCACAACTAACACCAAGGAAATAGAAACAATTATTAGAAATTATTATCACCAACTATATGCCAATAAACTGAGCAATCTGGATGAAATGGATGCCTTCCTGGAAACGTATAAGCTGCCAAGACTGAAACAGGAAGAAATTGACAACCTGAATAGACCAATAACCAGTAATGAGATTGAAGCAGTGATCAAAAACCTCCCAAAAAACAAGAGTCCGGGGCCTGATGGATTCCCTGGGGAATTCTACCAAACTTTCAAAGAAGAAATAATACCTATTCTCCTGAAGCTGTTTCAAAAAATAGAAACAGAAGGAAAGCTTCCAGACTCTTTCTATGAGTCCAGCATTACCTTGATCCCCAAACCAGGCAAAGACCCCATCAAAAAGGAGAATTTCAGACCGATATCCCTGATGAATATGGATTCCAAAATCCTCAACAAAATCCAAGCTAATAGGATCCAACAGGACATTAAAAGGATCATCCACCATGACCAAGTGGGATTTATCCCCGGGATGCAAGGTGGTTCAACATTCGCAAATCAATCAATGTGATAGAACACATTAATAAGAGGAGAGAGAAGAACCATATGGTCCTCTCAATTGATGCAGAAAAAGCATTTGACAAAATACAGCATCCTTTCCTGATTAAAACTCTTCAGAGTATAGGGATAGAGGAAACATTCCTCAAGTTCATAAAATCCACCTATGAAAAACCCACAGCGAATATCATCCTCAATGGGAAAAAGCCGAGAGCCTTTCCCTTAAGATCAGGAACATGTCAAGGATGCCCACTCTCACCACTATTGTTCAACATAGTACTAGAAGTCCTGGCAACAGCAATCAGACAACAAAAAGAAATAAAAAGTATTCAAATTGGCAAAGAAGAAGTCAAACCCTCTCTTTTCGCAGTTAAAAGACAAGATGCCGGACCTTATATGCTCACTACTGATAGAAGTATAGCATGTAGTAGGCCTATTTAGATTTTAGAAACAGTGTACGCTGCACTTGGGACCACTTCTCAAACCCATTTATTTGATGACACAGAAAGTTGCCAGTTTTGAGTGGATTTCAGAGCAAGAGATGCTATTATAGCAGTTCCTAACTCCAGTGCAAGCTTCCCTAACCAATGGGCCATAGAACACAATGGATTCAATGGATCTGGAAGTGTCTGTGCTGGGTTCTGATGCTGAGGGGAATGTCTGGTAAATTCCAGTGGGAGAGTCTTAATGTAGAGAACTATTATCCATTTGAGAAGCAGTTCCTGGCTCACTACTAAGCCTTAGTAGAGAAAGAATACCCTGACCACGGGACATAAAGAACATGCCACCAAAGCTGAACATTACCCCAGCCATTGAGCTATAAGTTTGGGTAAATGAGACAGTGATCCATTATACGATGGATTGTAGCAAGCAGGTCCAGAGGAAATTCTATGAACATGTGACCCAAAATCTCATCTCTCCTACCTTCGTTGCACCAATGCTTTCCCTCAAATAACACCAAGGGCCTCATGAGGGTGTTGCCAATAGTATAATTCAAATGGCAGAGGAGAAAAAAATGTGGACTCAGTTCACCCATGGATTATTTTTGTATGTTGCTCCCAGTCAAATATAGACTACCAATGCACTACAGCCCCACTGGAGGTGATCCCGAGACAGTGGTGAAGGAAGATCCCCGATTTCTGCTCTGATGTTCCGTGACAGGGCAGTTACATTGGAGCACTTGTAGCAGCATCCAGAATGGAGGGCTCTATTTAAGAAGCATTTGCAAAGAAGGTATACTGGACTTCTCTTGCGCTTCTTCCTTGGCTTATCTTGTATGATAGCCTCTACTGCAGTAACCAGAAACACAGGATGAATCCTGACAGCACTTTGTCTCAGCTACTCCAAATATCACTAGTTTTATGCTCTGGGGCGTCAGTGACTCCACAGTGGTGTGGGACACTTTGGGGAACTGCCAGCCACTCAGAAGTGAGCAGCCTGGAAATGAAAGGGAGATAATGTCCCATTAACAAGCCCTTTGTTAACTTCTTCAGAACCTTAAAAAAGAGAAGACAACCCCAGATTAGCCAATTATCAACTCAAGTCCTGCTATGCAGGGCAGAAGGCTTTCAAGGTAGTGTTTACCCACTAGGTATTAATGCAAGCACAGCTTGGAAGTACGAGAATGTTACTGCCCCAGGAAATCACTTCCCAAAACAAACTACCACCAACCAAGCTCTTGTTGCAGATTCTTTTCCTGCTGGGAAAGCTAGGTTAGAAGAGAGGTAAGAATGGGAACTGTTAATTCCTTACCTGGAGACCTGGCTCTGATATATGATTATTCAGGAATGTATAGATGTAACACAGAAATTATATTAAACCCAAAGATCATCCCCTCTTGCTGATATCTTGCACTTTAGCCAAGAGGTTTTGCTTTGTCTGCTTTGCAGCGATGAAGGAAAGGGGAAATTCCTCAGGTATTTCTTGACGGTTTCTCTGTTGATTCAGGAATCCCCATCTTTACATACCACCTTGGTATTTCCTATATTGGGTTTGAAGAGAGAGTGAATAGCTGGGGATAGTTAGCCACCTTATCAGAACATAATTTACAAATCAAAAATAGAACTCAACCATGTAATACCTATATGATCTTAAGAAACCTATCTTAATGTGCTCATCTGGAAAATAAAGGGCTGTTGTAAAGATTACATGATATATCCGGAGTTGTGTCTGATACACAGCCGTACTCCATAAATATTAGCTGTTATTATTTACATGAATTCAAGTTATATAACACATGTATTCGTTTGCTCTATAATGGGCAAAAAGGTATTTCCTGGTGACCGGGCATTACAAGGATCTACTTCAAAATGGAGTACTTAACACCACGAGTGGAAACCCTTGCAGAACAGGGGAGTCCCAGAATAATGGAATTATATCAAATGCTTAAGACTTGCTTCAAAAGGGTACAAGTTCCCTACCAACTTCTCCATGTGAGAGGCAATAAAGTTGCACATCCTGTAGGCCCTAGAAGAAGCAAGGAGGCAATCAAGACCAACAAATGCCTTCAAATCTTTAGAATTATATTGTAGAATCAGAAATGTGGGCTTTGGAAGCAACAAGTTGCTTTTTTTTTACTTTCGTATTTTCTGAAGTTTTTTTTTTTTTTCTTCTCCTTTATCACTTGAAGATTTTTCTGCCTTATTACCCTTTGAAAAAACGTGTCACCGTTTGAGCTGAAGTGTAAACAAGACAGCAATGTATCCCCAAGAGCCAGGTTTGAGGTAGGCAGCTAATTGGGGTGAAGCACCCCCAAGAGGAAGGTCAGTTTTAGGATATACAGTTAGTGGATGTGGTCCAGCTAAATGTCTTGTGTAAGGCCACACAGAGACCTTCCAGAGAGATCTTAAGCCTTGGAGATTTCTGTGAGGGTTCACATGAAAGAGGCCAACCTCTTTTTTGTTGTTTTGTTTTCAATTTTATTTTTGAAATAATAATTGTATATATGCAAGGTCTCATGATGTTTTAAAATAAACATAGTGAAAGGATAACTACAAGCCAATTAATACATCTTCCTCTCACATAGTTACCATGTTTGTGCATGATAAGAGTACCTGAAATCTGCCCTCTTAGCGAATTTCCAGTATTCAATGTAGTATTATGAACTCTAGCATCACGCTGCACATTAGATCTCTTATAGGACTTATTCACCCTACATAACTGCAACTTTGTACCCCATTGGCCAATGTCACCCCATTTCCCCCACTTTCTCCCTACTCCGTAACCTCTGTTCTACTCTCTGCCTCTATGTATTCAACTTTTTTAGATTCCACATATAAGGAAGATTGTGCAGCTTTATTTTCTCTGTGTCTGGCTTATTTCATTTACTCTCCTGTCCTCCAGCTTCATTTGCTATTGCAAACAGCAGTCTTAAAGGAGGCCAACCTTTAAAAACAGCATCAGAATCAGGCATCTATTGTAACCAGCAAGGACAAAGAGGAGTCAACACTTCCAAAATACACCCAGAAATGTGACGACTCTGTGGCTACTCTATATTATCCTAAAATGGCACAGCATTTTATGTAAGGATCATCTCTAATACTTACCTTTTCATTCATTTTGGCATAGCTACCAACGTTAGTGTCAGCCAATGTCAGTGATGTCAACAAACAAGAACAAGTTAAAACTTAAATCCATCTTAGATTATCCTCCACAAACCTCACCAGTTTGTTCATGCAGCTGCTTGCTCTACATTTCTTCTTCAACCTCACAGGAAGCTCCTGACTCAGGATCCCTTTATTTCTTCCTTATGGACACCCTCATATCTTAACCCCCTTTCCTATTAAGCTTACACCTCTTAATCCATCACTTAAATCCTTCTATTGTTAAAGTCTCTTTCTCCCTTTTCCTTCCGAGAGAGTAACAACAAAACCCTGAGCTCAAACGAATGCAACTATCCACCCTTTCCAGTTCTGCAACAGGACGACTGAGTGCCGCCTGCGTCGCTCTATTCTGCAAGCTGCTGCTCTTACAAACCTCTGCTCAGTCCTCAACGCTGCCCGGCCACCATGTACATCAGGGGTTCACAACCCTGGAGAACACATTAGAATCCTGCCGTGCCCTTTAAAAATCCTGGTAAGTGGGCCTTCTCCCAGACCAATCAAATCAGATCTGCTGATGGCATCCAGGCATCAGTCATCTTCAAAGCTCTCCCGAATGATTCTAATGCACAGCCAAGGTTTAGGGCAGCATTCTCAGCCTTGGTAATAGATAAAAATCATCTGAGAAGTTACTCAAAGTACTGATTCTGGGTTCCGCCCTCTCATGTTCTGATTTTATTTGCCCTGAGGTACAGGCTGGGAGTTTTGACAACTCTCCAGGTGATTCCAATGTGCAGACGAGGGTAAGACCCGCAGGTTAGAACCACTGTTCCTCAGGCCTTCAACCTTCCCCTCCCAACTCACAGCAGATGATGACCTTACCTCTTCCTTCAGAGAAAATAGAATCAGAAGAAAAAAAAAAAAAAAGAAAAGAAAAGAAAGAAAGAAAACAAACCTCTCTTACAGTTCCTTTCTGCCTCCAAATTTATAAACAGACTTCCTCTCATCTATAGTTAATGTCTGTACTTTTTCTTCTATTTTCCGAGATTTCGCTGCATCAGTTCCTCCCATCCTTTACCCCTGTCTGCTTCCCTTTGTTACTCAACGTCTCCACTCACTCATTCCAAAGGAAATATTTCCTCCTCCCCACATCTGCTCCCAAGTACCATCCTATCTCTACCACCTGTTCCGAAGCAAACATCTTCTACCTCTCCTTGGTTTTTATAACTTTATACGCTTCAGGTTTTCCCCTTAGCTCCATGCATGTTCTTCCAGCTTCAGTTGCAAGCTCTGCTTCCTCTGTTCATTTAAAAGCTAGTGTCCCTCAGGCTTCTGCCACTGGCACCCTCTGCTCCTCATGTCACCTGTTCATTGTCTCCTATAGCTTCCATTGCATATTATATGCTAATCGCTCCTTCATGGGTATTAAACTCAATCCACAAAGGCAAATACCTAAGAATTATAACTCATTTTAATTTCTGTCTCAGAGAGGTTATTCTGGAGACTGATAGAAGAAAATTGTAGCCCTTCTAGTGGTCCCTGCAAGTAAGGTTGCAGCTCTGGAGTTGTAGGCAGTGCAAAGGCTTTGGGGTTGGGATGGGGAGATAAGTAGCACATCTGATACCACTGGACCTCAAAGATTTCTAAAAAGATATTCCCCAGCCTAGCCTATGTTGTATGTTCAGGGTCAATAGCTTTTCTACTATTTCTGTATTAGACTTAGGACACAAGGAATCTATTGTCCCTTCACTTGCAGGGTATAAATTTCTCCTAGATTCAATCAATCGTTCTCTCTCTTTCTCCTCCCCCTCCCCTGCCCTACCTGTTCCTCTGCTAACTTCAATTCCAGTTCTCATCCGGTTGACTTCTCTTATTTCTCTTTCTCTAGGAAAGCCTTCCTGACAACCCACCAAGTTTCTCTGCAAATTAAATCAATATATTGTAGTGGACAATGATGCAATTAGGGAAATGGTCCCTGAAAATAAACTTTGACTCTAAATTTAATAAAACTACACATCAAATTAGCTGTAATATGTGGAAAGAACTTATCATGGTAATAAACACATAGAAAGCATTTAATAAGTGATAGCTATTCATTTTTTATTATTTAAAAATTCATTCAATACCATATTAGAAATGATTGAAACAAATATTAAAATGTGAATACCAAGTAATGTGTTGGGTTTTTTTTAGTATAGTTGCCATACAATGTTATATTAATTTCAGGTGTACAACATAGCAATTCAACAATTCTATACATTATACTGTGCTCACCATAAGTATAGTCCCTATCTGTCACCATACATTATTACAATATTATTAACTATGTACCCTATGCTGTACCTTTCATTTCTGTGACTTATTTTATAACTGGAAGTTTATACCTTTTAATCCCCATCACCTATTTCACCCATCCCCCAACTCCCTTTACTCTAGGAACCACCAGTTTGTTCTTCATGTTTCTGGGTCTGTTTCTTGGTTTGTTTGTTCATTTGTTTTGTTTTTTAGATTCCACATATAAGTGAAATTGTATGGTATTTGTCCTTCTCTATTCTACTTATTTAATTTAGCATAATACCCTCTAGACCCATCCATGTTGTTGCAAATGACAAGATCTCATTCTCTTGTGCAGCTGAGTAATATTCCACACCTTCTTTACTCATTCATCTACTGATGGACATTTAGGTTGCTTCCATATCTTGGCTACTGTAAATAATACTGCAATAACCATCAGGGTACATACCTTTTTGAATCAGTGTTTTCATTTTCTTTGGGTAAATACCCAGAAGTGGACTTACTGGACCATATGGTAGTTCAATTTTTAATTTTTGGAGGAATCTCCATACCGTGTTACACAGTGGTTGCACCGATATACATTCCCACCAACAGTACATGAGGGGTCCTTTTTCCCTATACCCTCGCCAATATTTGTCATTTCTTATCTTTTTTGATTTTAGTCATTCTGACAGGTGTAAGGTAGCATCTCATTGTGGTTTTGATTTGCGTTGATGATTTAGTGATGTTGAGCATCTTTTCATGCATCTGTTAGCCATCTGTATGTCTTCTTTGGAAAAATATCTCTTCAGGTCCTCTGCGCATTTTCCAATTGGATTATTCATTTTTGTGTTTGGTATTGAGTTGGGTATTGTATTTTAATGATTGGCATAAGGATGTCATACCCCACAGTTCAGACGGACCAAGAAAAATTCAGACAAGAGAACCATTCAACTTTGATCAGTATTTTATGATGGAAAGAACATTAGTAAGAGAGCCAGGTGATTTTGTGTGACTCTATGTGAAGCATTTAGAAACTCTGAACTTGCTTTGTTCATGAGTAAAATGGGAAACCAGCCTTATTTATTTCAAAGATCTTTTCCAATTCTAAAATAGTTGATGCTACAAAAGATAATTTCAAATAATGGTCATCCAGCTTAAGACAGTGTTACTAATTGCTCAAATCTTTGCCATGGGCCTTCAGAGATTGCATTCCTCTCCCTTCCACACAGGAATCCACAATTCTAAATGTTTTCAAGAACAAATGCATGCATTTCTAAGCAATATATTGTTTGCTTTCATGTGTTCTGAACTTTCTAAAATTATATCATGTTCTGTGCAATTTCTGAATTGGGTTTTTACTTATGCTTATGAGATTTCTACATTTGGATGTATGCTAATGATGGGGTTTTAATATCTATATTCATGAATAAGATAGCTCTATATTTTTCTCTACTATTCTTTGGGTACTAGAGTTTATACTATTTATATATATATATATACTTATATAAATATTATACAATATGTATTATATGTTACATATAACATAGCTGTAATTTTATATATGGTTATATAAAATGAGACAGTGTTTGCCATTTCACATTTTCTAGAAGAATTTTTATTTATTTGGAATGATCATATCCTTAAATGTTTGGCAGAACTCACCTAAAAATTAGTTGGACTTTGTGTTTTTTGTTTGTTTGTTTTAACTAAGTTTTAACTTAGTTTGGTTTTAACTAATTTTAACTAAGTTTTCATATATATTATCACTTACATTGTTCATCTTATTTTATCATTTTAACTGCTCACTGCAACTATAATTATGTTCCTTTTTTTAAACAAAAGATTTATTTATTTATTTATTTATTTATTTATTTATTTATTTGAGACACAGAGAGAGAGAGAATGAGAGTGAGCAGTGGGGAGGAGCAGAGGGAGAAGGAGAGAGCATCCTCAAGTAGTCTCCCCACTGAGCAGGGAGCCTGACTTGGGGCTTGATCCCAGGACCCCAAAATCATGACCTGAGTCAAAATCAAGAGTCAGATGCCTAGCCCGCTGAGCCACCCAGGCACCCCAGTTATGTTCCTTTTTATGCTTAATATTTTATACCTTTTTTTCTTGATCCATTTTGCCAGTGGTTTGTATACTTTACTAAAATTTTCAACAACTCATTTTTAACATGTGTATCCCATGTTTTTTATTATGTCCATTAATATATACTGTTATCTTTGGGGCACCTGGGTGGCTCAGTCATTGGGCGTCTGCCTTCGGCTCAGGTTGTGATCCCAGGGTCCTGGGATCGAGTCCCGCATCAGGCTCCCTGCTTCTCCCTCTCCCACTCCCCCTGCTTGTGTTCCTGCTCTCGCTATGTCTCTCTCTGTCAAATAAATAAATAAAGAAAATCTTTAACAAAAAAAAAAAAAAAAAATATATATATATATATATATATATATATATATATATATATATATATACTGTTATCTTTATCATTTCCTTGTTCCTATCTTCTTTGGGTTTATTCTATTGACATTTTATCTGACTTTGTATGGTGAAAACAAAGTTTATTAAGTTTTACTCTAACAAGCGTACTTACTATCCTACATTCCCCTCTAAATGTTCGTTAATCCTATTCCAGAAGTGCGGCAGTGTATGTTTTGTATTGTGGTGGTCATGGAGGTATATTGCTTGGATCTTCTTCAAAAGGATGTGCTCTGGGGACATCAGAGAAGGACAGCTCCAGCTGCTGTAACTTCTGATCCACTGTAGCATTCACCAAGGCCACACTTTTCCAGGCTGCTTCTCGCCAATGACTGAATATAGCCAAACTACTGGAGAAGGGCTGTGTTTGCTGGATGTGGGTCTCCTCCAACAGATAGCCTTGACATGGGGACTCCCATCAGCTTGATGGATGCTTTCTCAAAACTATGCCACTGTCTGAAGTTTTTCTTCGTCAATACTTCCTATTTTGTTCTTTTTTAAAAAATTTTATTTTATTATGTTATGTTAGTCACCATACAATACATCATTAGTTTTTGATGTATGGTCAAATAATCTATTTTGTTCTTGTTACAGATATCTGCCCTGCATTACAGCTTAAAGGTTCCCACAGCCTGCTCCTGCTCCCTCCCATGTTATCCTTCAAAGGCATTTCCCCAATGTATCTCTTGTACATCTAATTCTGTATGGCTTCTCAGAGGACTTGAAGGAACAAACACAGTATTTTTGTTACCCAGTTCTAAGTGTTTCCAAATTTCTATTAAGATTTCTTCTTTGACTCCCATGCTATTTATAAGTTTTTTCCTAAAGGTTTGAAAAGTCTTTTGTCTCCTAATTTCGTTGTCTTGTGTCCATAGAATGTGTCCTTTGAAATCCCTATTTTTTCATTGCATTTGAAGAATGGGTATTCTATAATTGTTGAGGGCAGAGTTCCTTAGAAGTTCACTAAAACAGTTGTTCATTGAGTTATTCAGATTAAATGATATCACATAACATGAGACGTGTTAAAATCTCCCATTCTAATAGATTTGTTCATTTCTCCTTATAGTTCTGTCAAATGTTGCCCTTTATAGTCAAGGTTATTTCATCAAGTATACACAGGTTGAGGATTTTTATAAGTTCCCAGTGAGTTGGAATTTTATCATTGTCTAGTGATTCTTTTCATCTTTCATATTGCTTTGATTTAAATGTCAGAAATTATTATTCATATCTATCTTGTTTTAGGCTTATTTGCCTGGTATATTTTTCCCATTTATTACACCAAAACATGTGCTTACCTTTGTTTTAGATGAGTCCTTGGCAAACAGTTTTTGCTGGATGTTGGCATTTTATGCAATCTAGAAATATCAGTATTTTAATTGGCTTAATAGTTTATTCACTTACATTTATTGTGATTGCTGATACATTTGTATTTTTCTTTCTTATTTTGTGTTTCCTATCTGTCCCACTCTTTTATGCTACCTTTTTCCTCATTTCTCCTTTCTTTTGCATTGATCACACAGATTTTTTTAAAATTACCATTCCATGACCATGTTTGGTTCTATATGGAAGTAATATGTTCTTGGTGGTTATCTTTGAAAATTCACCTTCCATTCTTAACATTAAAAAAATCCCTTTATTATCCCTTCTGTCAAACAATATAAAGATCTTACAATATTTCAACTTCAACACTTTAATTCTGATTGCCTCCCTCCAAAATTACTTTATATTGCTACCTAGTATCTTAGTTCTCTTGGTTTCTATTTGATCTGAACCTCACATTTTAGACATGCTCATTTATACAACATAGGTCTATATTTGTTGCCATGCTTACCAATATCTTTGCCATTATTTCCTGCATTTTAGCTCTTCTAGAATCATTTTTCTTTCTTCTTTTATACATCTTTTGGGAGTTCTCTTATGGATAATAAGTTTGTAATATACTCTGTTATTCCTGGAAAATATCTTCCTATTGTCTGTATTCTCTAAATATTTTTCTGGATTTAAATTTATTAATGGGCAGAACTCTTGGGGATTTTTAAAATTGTCTCATGAGTTCATGATTATATTTAAAAGTATGTTTATTTAAAAATCTAATTTGATTTGCAATAACAGTTTTCTAGAATAATCTAGTCTACTATAATTCTGGAAGCAGCAGTCTGTTTCCACTATTTTACCTATAAACATAATTAAACTTTCCCAATGTTCAATATATAAATTAATGGATGTACCATCACTCATTGCATAGATTCTAAGGTCACCAGTCATCCACAGAACATGAGGCCTTGACAACACAAGTCAATTAAGTAGCTTTATGGATTGTATTATCTAGTTCCAGTGAAACAAACCTCATAAAAGGGACCAGAACCCTAAAACTATTTCTATAGAAAAATCACAGATGGAAAGTAACACTAACAATAGAAGCATAGAAAATTATCTAAAGTAGCAGAGCTGGTGAGTCTCCTATTCCTAGTATGAGTGCTTTATTTAAAACAAATAAATAATAATAAAATACCACTATACAAGGTAAAAATGACAGTCTAACCAGAAGTAACAAGAAGTCAGCCAAGAACCTTAAAATTAGCAAGAAGATGATTTGATATAAAGAGTAATAATTGGCATGGTTGAATAGGACACTGGCCTAACTGGTTATTATAGATTTGAATAATGAGCTAATGATAGATGAAGGTACCATAATTAGCAAAATAATTTTAAAATAAAATTTCATCTTTATCTCACCCTTTTAATTTATACAGCATTTGTTTTGTAATGTGTATATTTTACATCCATAAGTTAGTGTACTTTTAGTAGGGTTGAGTGCTCAAAATAAATGTTCCTAATAAGGATATATAATTTAAAAAAATCGAGGGCACTAGTTTACCAGCAAATAAGCAATTTGAGGACTTGAGCCATTTGAGATTTATCTGATTCCTCCATAGAAACTAACTCTGAGTTTTGTATGTGATAGAAAACTAACAACTATTTGTAGAATATTTTGTTCTTCTCACGCATTTTGAAAAACTACTCTTTTCCAATGAGTCTATTTTTGTACATGGTGGGGATTTTGAGAAGTATTCCCTCTTGGATCATCTAATCTATTCCCAGAATGTTGGTAGAATTGATTTTTATTATTCCTAACTTATCCCTGATGGATGAGTGTCAAGTGCTCCTGTGAATATTATTAGTAAGGTGAATTCATTATTTCCCTTGACAGTTTGCACCGTCACTTAATTGTTCTCATGGTTAAAAAGTTTTCTCATGTTTAACTTATATTTCCCAACTGCAGTTTAAGCTCATTACTTCCTGTTCTGCTCTCATTGACTAATGAGAATGGGTCCCTGTCCTCCTGATAATACCCCTTAACATATTTGCAGAAGCTATCATGTCTCCTCTTAGCCTCCTTCTCTCCAGATTGGGAAATTCCCAGCTCTACTAACCTTTTATCATATATCCAATCCCTCCTGAATTTCTCATTTTTTGTGGCTTTCCTGTGAACTACATTAATTTGTCCATAAAGAGAAAAAAAAAGCATTAAAAATTCAGTAATTTCCTGAAAATGAGAAAAAACAGTGCTACGTATAATTTACCTATTTTTTAGAAAGCATGAAATTCTATTTGGGAAATAGGTTTGCTTAAAATTAATTCTTATTCACAGTTTCATAAAGAGCATGCAAGATTATTCTTTTGTTTTTGCTTTTATTAGAGAAAGAGTTTTCAAGGATCTGAAATTTATTATGTGCACCAATATGCATAAGATGACAAGTGCAAAGTGCATTTTTCTGGAAAAAGCACTCATAGTTTTCATAATAGAGTTCTGTTTTCCCTGAAAAGGTGCAATTGGACAGGATTCTAGTTCTGGGATAAAACTAAAGTGAATAGAAAACTAAGTTGTTTACTGTTACTCAGTTTTCCTTTTATGAAAATGGGGTAATCACGTAGCAATATATTTTAAGTAAATAATGTCTACACCTGAAGGTTTTTAAAGAAATTTGAAATCAGTATCAACTTATGAACCAGGACTTGTTGCTAAGCATTATTTTCAACATGTTTTTAACCTCCTTAGAGGTTTCTGCACTTCCTCACCGGGACGCTGATTCAGAGCATCCTCTTTCTGTCAGTTACAATGTTGGCAGCTATCTGACCAGCTGTTCTTGGCCACTCTAAAGTGTCAATATACAGCCCTCACAGTTGTGAGTTCTCCTTGTAACAAGGCAGAAATTGTCCAGGCAGATTACTCCCAAGAGAGCAGTCAAAAGACAGAAGAATTGTACTTCCAAGCGTTCTCTTACGTTTTTCCCCCTACGGATATGGACACAAGGCTCTCCATCTACCTTAGAATGTTTAGCATGCACCAGCCTTTGGTAGCAGAAATCCCAACAGCCACATCCAATAAGGAGATAATTCCAATAAGAAAGAAGTTGTATGCAGTGCAGAGACTGAGCTCACAAGATCTCACGTCCACAAGGATATGGTTACACCATATATGTTTGCAGAAGGAAATAAATACTTTTTCTATCAGATACCAATTATCCTTCTCTTCAGGTCCTCTTGGCATCCTTTTTCCTGCTCTCCATGTGTTCTGACCAAATTCACACAGATGCAACTGGGTGATGCCCCATTTTCTGCCCCTTTCATATATCTTTGATTTCCCACCCCAGGACTGCCTTGCTGGTGACACCACAGGATTCTGCTCAGTTCCCATACCCTGTACATACAACCTTGGAAGTATGGGGAAGCTAATATGTTGTGAGGTAAACTTTACCAAAAGCTTACAAGAGCCAGTGGATAAATCATTTCTACTTTCTTCCTTCTCTCCCCAGAAATGGTCATCTAAAGATGCAATCTGTAGGCATCTCCAGGGTATGGTACTGCAGTCAGCTTAATACCACAGCCCCTCTTTGGCTCTGCCACCTTCCCAGAATTACTCCTCCTTCCTGGAATTTTCCTCCCTAAAAAATAGATTCCAAATGGTTGAAAGACCTCAATGTGAGACAGGAGTCCATCAAAATCCTAAAGGAGAACACAGGCAGCAACCTCTTCGACCTCAGCCGCAGCAACTTCTTCCTGGAAACATCGCCAAAGGCAAGGGAAGCAAGGGCAAAAATGAACTATTGGGACTTCATCAAGATAAAAAGCTTTTGCACAGCAAAAGAAACAGTCAACAAAACCAAAAGACAACTGACAGAATGGGAGAAGATATTTGCAAATGACATATCAGATAAAGGGCTAGTATCCAAAATCTATAAAGAACTTATCAAACTCAACACCCAAAGAACAAATGATCCAATCAAGAAATGGGCAGAAGACATGAACAGACATTTTTCCAAAGAAGACATCCAAATGGCCAACAGACACATGAAAAAGTGCTCAACATCGCTCGGCATCAGGGAAATCCCAATCAAAACCTCAATGAGATACCACCTCACACCAGTCAGAATGGCTAAAATTAACAAGTCAGGAAACAACAGATGTTGGCGGGGATGCGGAGAAAGGGGAACCCTCCTACACTGTTGGTGGGAATGCAAGCTGGTGCAGCCACTCTGGAAAACAGTATGGAGGTTCCTCAAAAAGTTGAAAATAGAGCTACCATACGACCCAGCAATTGCACTACTGGGTATTTACCCCAAAGATACAAATGTAGTGATCTGAAGGGGTACGTGCACCCCGATGTTTATAGCAGCAATGTCCACTATAGCCAAACTATGGAAAGAGCCAAGATGTCCATCGACAGATGAATGGATAAAGAAGATGTGGTATATATATACAATGCAGCCATCAAAAGGAATGAAATCTTGCCATTTGCAATGACGTGGATGGGTATTATGCTGAGCGAAATAAGTCAATCAGAGAAAGACATGTATCATATGACCTCACTAATATGAGGAATTCTTAATCTCAGTGTGTTCTTAATGGCCTTAATGAATGGTATTGTCCTCTGAGCCCTCCTGTGGAACTAACCCTTAATGGGTCCTCTCATCTCACATATCCAACCCACATACTCACTCCCTCAGCATCTTTATTCCTCCCTTTATATATGCCAGGACAACTCAGATATTTCTACTTCACTCAGTGTTGACTATCACCATTGCTTTTCTTAAGGGCAACCCTGTCAACAAATTTGTCCCTTCCTCTAGGGTCCTTACTAGGGTAATAAATTTCACATGCTGAGAAAGTACTCCTAATTAATTATTTTTACTTATTTATTCTTTCATTCTAGCCCTCTTGATCAAGTACCAACCAGCATGGCAAGCAGGAGAGAAGCTAGGGGCAGCCTCTTATGGGGGTATCTGCTGCCTTTTGGGAGAGAAATCTCTGCAGTATTGTCCATCTGAGGAGAAGTACTAACTTCTATAGAAACAGTGGGTTGGGAAAGGGGGAGAGTACACAGTCAATATATCCTCAAACGTATCCAACCATTTTCCCAAATTCCATGTTTCAGGGCACCAAGCTTCCCTAATCAGGGCTCTGACATCAGCAGAACAGATCAGCCTTGGATGAGAATTCAAACGATTCTGGAACTCTGCAATTCTATCAGATCATTAGCCCACAGCTCGGTTATATCTGCCTTTCCACTGCAGGAGAGAAGGATTTTTTCGAAAGCTACAGATGAGGCCTCCTGCTCTCACACTTAGTATTTAACTGCTTATTGACAATCCTCAGTTTCTCATTATCCCTCTATGTAGCATAAATACAACACATCAGTAAACAGTCAACTCCACTCTCTTTGCAGTAATTATTTTTTCCATATCATTCAAATGGCTCACTGAAATTGCAAGGGCATTTTGTTCCATGGCCACATTTTCTTAGTTCAATGATGGTGAGATCTGTATCAATCACGCCACGACCATGTGCCAGTGACTCTCCATGCCACACCTACCATTCACGATGGTTTCCACTTTGCCTGCCCTTTAGTGAATGATCCAGGCCCAAATCCAGTCTTACCACCTGTTTATTTGGACAATTCCTGGTGCCAGTTGTGCTATTTTGGGTGTACTGAGAAGCAAACGGCGTGATGAGATTTAGGTATGCAAGAGATTTAATGGTGAGGGGAACAATAGAAGGTATGGAGCATCTTTTAGACCATGACATAGATCTGATCTGACATGTATAGAAGGAAAGATAAAAGATAGAAAAATCTTGGACTGCAACATGTTTCTAAAAAAAAAAACGTTCGATAAAAGCCAACTTGACAAGACTTTCAGCCAAAGTCACCCATTAAAGGAGTCCCCGATCTTTCTGTAATAGACCCACATCAGTGCCCTCACCATGCTAAGGCTTTGGCTGTGAGCAACCTAAAGGCACTATACCCTCAGCACCAAAACAAGAGTGAATTCAGAATGACAGCAATTGGAGAGGTCATTCAACCATGCTCTCTGCTGCAATACATTTTCATGTCCTCTATAATTAATTTTTCTCCTGACTACGCTTCTCATTTTCTACTTATTTATATATCTAATACTTTTATTGGATATTGGACACTATGAATTTTGCATTTCTGAAGACTGATTTTTGTTTTATTCCTTTACGAGTATTGAATTTTTTGGCAAGTAGTTAAATTCCTTTAGATTCTTTTTCTGTGTAGCTTCATAACCTTAAGTTCTCTGTCCTATGAATTCTAGTCAGCTCGGTCTCCCTGAATACCAAGCTCTGTCTTCTCAATTTATGAAATTACCAGACCACATTTGGGTTCTTCCTTCGTGCTCCACAGTCTGGAAATTCCTACAACTCATAATATATGGATAGTTGTAGAGTTCACTTTGTTTCCTTTTTCTCAGTCCTGTGTTTCCTGTTGTCCATTTCCTGAAATATTTATTTCTTGTATTTTTGTCCAGTTTTTTTATTGTTTGTACCAGGAGATTAATTCCTACTTCCTTACTCCCATCTTACTCCCTCATGTACAATCAGATATCTGCGTTTCACAAATTGTAAAAGTAATACTGTATTTTTTAATTTTATGAAAATATGTGCTCAGTTTTATCATTCAGATTATTTTATATGATTGAATTTTATTTCCTCCCTAGCATAGGGACCATTCTCCCTGTGTTCCTTACTTCTCCTCTTCTTACTTCCTGTGTATTTTTTTTTTTTTTTTTGTCTGTCACATAGTTGGGATTCTAGGATACACAACTGTATGAAGGTATGCTTGATGGATGGTTGCCCAAAAGTGAAGCTGGGGAAATTACAGAGGGGGGAAAAGTAGAGTAAATTAAAATCTGTTTATTGAAACATAAGTCTAGGTCCTCTACACATTTTCAAGATTTCTTAGTATTTTAGATTCCTTGTAATACACACATAGAAAGCATGAAAGGGTTAAACAGCCAAACTGTTTCACAGTGAAACAGAAAATGAAATAGTGTTTAACCTTAGCCACCGAAGGCACTGCAAAAATTGATAATATCACACAGGAAGTAAACATCATGTAAAGATCTTTTAAAAATGCCGGGAAAGATTAATGATAGCATCTGTCTTGGAGGTATGTTGTTTCCCACCAAAAGCAGTGGGCTTTTTAAAACTCTCCCACTACAACAACACAGGGAAGAAGGTTTTTCCAAAAGGCATATTTGCAGAATTTGAAGATCATAAAACCATTAACAACAACAAGGATATGTAATAAAGGAATAAAAATAATAAAAATAATAGTTTCGGTGAGACTGTAAATTCTTTAAGATCAGCAAAAGTCTTATTCATTTATGTGTCTTTTAAATATCCCACACATGGGGCTCCTGGGTGGCTCAGTCGGTTAAGTGGCTGACTCTTGGGTTTGGCTTAGGTCATGATCTCAGGGTCATGAGATGGAGCCCGTGTGGGGCTCCCTGCTGAGTGCGCTGAGGTTGCTTAAGTTTCTCTCTCCCTCTCACTCTGCCCCCCCAAGCCCCAGCATTTGCATGCACTCTTTCTTGCTCTCTCTCAAATAAATAAATAAATCTTTAAATATCCACACAAGTTGGAAAACCAATAAATATCGATTAAACTAAATTGCATTGACTTAATTTGAGAATTTGTTTTTGAAATTAAAGGAAACTTCATGTTTAGGTGTAGTACTTGAGGAGTTCTTGGAAAGAAGTGTTAGACTGTAAATTCCCAAACACAGGAGAGAAATGAATGGAAAAATAATAGACAGCACTAGTTTGTCACAATGACTGGCTTCCTTTTTCTCCCAACATATAGAAGCAACTGCCATAGAATTTCTTAAAGAAGATATTGTGCTCTTAGAACTTCAAAGGATAATTGAGGAAGTTTCTTCCCCTAGTGTGAACTTCACTGGGAAATCCAAAAAAAAATATAATTGGAAAAGAATATTCCTACAAGAGGGACAATTTGCAAAATATCAAATTAGAAAATATCAACATATCAAAAATAAAAGCCAATATTTTATTTATGTTATTTTCATTTTGGAGTATTTTTCAATTTTAAGACATTATTTGATATTAAATTAGAAAAATAAATTTGAGCAGATAAAGCCAATAGAAGCATGTATTTTGAATTAGGTGAGGGACAACACCATTTACTATGGAGGCCAATTGTAGGGCGCAAGTATTCCCTGCCACCCCCAAGATGGATAATCTCACTCTCCAAAAAGATGATAAAACATTACCATCTAAAATCTGAGCTAAAAATTGGGGAAATTATTATAAAATGTTTTTATTAGAGTTACTATTATTAGAATATTTCTGTACCAACTTACTAGTTTTGTGGATTTATTGACATCACTAACAGTTGTGAATGAGTTAATGTCCTTGAATTTTTTTACTCTCCTTGAATTGCTCAGTAGCAAAGTCCAACTTGTCAAATTTTATTAACAAAACAAAAATAGTTGTCATCAAGGCACAGAGATTTTCTTAATCTAGTCTGTTCAATCATTTGTTATTACATATTTGTGTAAACATATACATGCACCAGTTATTAATTGCTATCTTTTCAGGAAAAGGAAAAATCTATAAAAGTCTATAAAATGAAGATGCACAACTGAAACTAATTGGGACTAGTCTTGAAGGCTTTATGTAAGAAATGAATATGCATATTGGCATTGAAGGTCAAGCATTTAAGCTACCTGAAGAGTACATGCAAGAGTACTTTGTTTTATTTTTAATTTTTTTAAGTTGGATGTCTTCTTTGAGAATACACATATAAAAGGATATTTTAAAAATCAGGGTTGTATTCTATATCTCTTCTCTCATGCTTTCTATGTGTTGACAATGAAAGGACAGTCCACGACCACTCAGTTCACCAGTGGCCAAAACTGAGAACTGTTATATTAATATAGGTATTCTCCCAGGCACTGTTTTTATCCTTAGAAATCATTATTCTCATGACATAGGGATCATCTCTGAGAAATATGTTGTTCTTTATAATCAAAATAGTCATTGCCTCTTTTATTATTTTTCTGAATTAAATCCAAGCCCACTTTCATCTTGGGTTGCCGAACAAATCTGAGCTACTCTTCCCCTTCACTTTATGTGAACCAGCATTACTACTATATTCAGGATTTTTGTGTGTGGTTAGGGTGGATGTGTGTGTGATGAGTGAGAGGAAATGCTTTCTTGCTTTTCTTTTTTCTTTATTGTGGATACATTTAAATTTGCAACACCCACTCACGTATGCATGGCCCAAATAATTATATCATACCAGAAATTTTTGCTTGAGAGTTACATTACTGAGCCGCTATAGAAGTACTATTGTGGAAATATATTTCCTGGAAAATTTTGCTGTACTGTTGCCTACGTCAAGATGCCAAATAGTTGCTGAAAAAACTCAGGCCATATTTTATAGTCTCGCATCAGAAAGCATGCATGTTTTGTGAACTGCTGTTCAGTGATTATGGCAGAAACTCAGATTGTTAATTGAAACCATTTCTCTTTCTTCCTGATATACACAGTGATATTTCCTGGTCCCTTGCAGTTAGGTGTAGTCATGTGCTTATGTTCTGGCCTATGGAAAGTGGATAGTCAATAAAAATCTCCTGTAAAATTCTCTCTCAATTCTACCATCCATAGTTTATATGATAACATCTAGGTCAATTTTGGAAGCCATACATTGAAAATGGTACAGGCTCCTGTAATTTCTGTACCCATATGATTGCCCTCTTCACCCCTACATTATTCCTCACCATCAGTTGGACTTCAGAAAAGCTAAAATAAATTTCTATTGTATTCAGTCACTGAGTTAAAAGGGTATACTTATTACAGCAGCCAACCATAGCTGATACAACAGGAAATTTAAAAGATCCTATATGTTGGTTGCCATCCACCTTCTTCCCTCTACTAAGATTGCTTCTATGTGGGTGACTAGTTCATTGTTTCTGAGAGTTACTACCAACAAAATTTTTTTAATGAAATGTACCTCTTACACAAGGATGTTATAGGGATTATTGCAATATTTCCATAAATCTTTCAGGGGTCCTTGGAGCAAAGGCTCCATATAAGGCAATATAATGATGCTCATTTTATTATACACTATAATATTAATGAATAATACTGCATAATATAAATACAAACCAATTATTTACAGAAACAATTGTTTCTCTAAAGTAAACACTGTGAATATATCAGAATAATTTCATGGAACAAATTAAGGAAGCACTTGGTACAATCTATCCATTTTGTTGTCTTCCATTTTCATAGTTCCGAAACTAAAATGCTTAGATAGGACTAATAATTATCTCTAGTAACAAAGAAAAACTAATCCATTTGTTTCTTTCTTTTTAATCCAACTAGCTTTACTTCTTATAAAAGCAGCAGAGAATTTCTGGCTCTGATTTGTACCTTCTGCCCATCCATTAAAAGTAGATAACTTCTTCCCTGACCCAGTCTTATAGGTCCAAAATTGCTTTTTCTTCACTGGAATATATTCTCCAAGGGTCAATAAACTCCCATGCTCAAGATTTCTATTTTTGTCATAATGCCATGATTCATAATTTTTATCATAATATCATGAGGTGTATCATGGTAAGGTTTGTCTTCTGAACAGCTCTGAAAAGTACAAAATGTATTTTCTATACAAACAGAGGACCCTGGCCTTTTAGGCCTTTGTTTCTGCTGCTCTCTCCATTTGTGAAGCATCTATCCCTTTCTGTGAATCAAAATGTATCTCATGCCTTAAGGGATCATTCCTATACCCTGTGAAACCTGTTTCCAGTAGATTTCATTTCTTTTTCTACTCCATCCAGAGAGCCTCAAATCACATAGTGACCTGACTTTCCCATTTAAGTAACTATAAGAACCAAAAGGCAATCCCTGTCACGAGGTTGTAAGTAAACAAGGTTCACAGAAATAACACCCAGTCCAGGACCACCATGGGTCACCACACTGGTATGCAACGCACACCCACAGTGCCCCATCCATATGGATGACATAGTGTAGTGTACAACTATATACAGTAGCCCTGCCCACTACCCATATTCTTTAGTTTTTTTTCGTGTTCTCAGTTCCAGTGCCCTTCACCCACTCCATGGCTATAACAAATTTTTTCTCTGTCATCTGGAAGTCCTACATCACTAAAAATAATCCCAAGAATCCACTCTTTGCTACATTTCTTATTGTTTTCTTTTTCTAATTTTTTCATTCTTTTATTCACACTAAATCTGTTCTTCAAATTTTCAAGACTTTTCTTCCCCCATTCCCTTCATTTTTATTCCTTTTTATGAGCCCCCTCCTGGGCTCATTTTCTTCCCTACTCAGCCTGGACTTCTTGATCAATAGCCTTAGGAACATTGCCACAGAGACTCCCCACCATCTCCAGTTCTAAATCAGAAAAATTCTGTAAATCCTTTGACTGCCTTTTATATACTCTTATCTCCTTCATCCTTTCTCAGTTTTCTAAAAAAAAAAAAAAAAAAAAAAAAGTCTGTGCTTTGTGGCCCACTTTTTTTCTTAAGCCAAGGCAACCAGTCTCATTTGTATGGAGTTTGTACTCCTGCCCTGGACTGTTTGTTGACGACCTTTCTTCTCTAGGCCTGGGAAATTCACTCCCAAGAACTCTTCCCTGTGCATAATTCTAGGTTAGAGGTTATCAGTATGAGAAACCCAGGTGAAAATCAGGCTGAAGCAAAGCTGCTGTACTCTGAAAGCAGGTGACATATGAGCAAGGTAGAGAGAAGAGCCCATGGCTTTGGGGGAGGCTCTTAGGACCCATCTGCTTTCCTTCCACAACTAAGAGAGTTTCTGGAGACTTTCTACGGATTGCTGAGACATGCCATAACTTCTGCCAAACTTTTAAAAAAGTTTTTATTTTAATTCCAAGGAGTTAGCATACAATGTTATATTCGTTTCAGGTGTACAAAATAGTGATTCAACACTTCCATACATCACCAGTGCCCGTCAAAACAAGTCCTCAATCCCCACAACCTAGTTTAGCCACCCTCCCACCCTATAGCTAAGAGTTTGTTTCTTGGTTTGTCTTTTTTCCCTTTGCTTATTTTTTTTGTTTCTTAAATTTCACATATGAGTGAAATCATTTAGTATTTCTTTCTCTGACTCATTTCACTTAGCATCTAGTGCCATCCACATCACTGCAAATGGTAAGATTTCATTCTTTTTCGTGGCTGAGTAATATTCCATTATATATATATATATATATATGCCACATCTTCTTTATCCATTCATCAGTTGATGGACACTTGGGCTATTTCCATAGCTTTATTATTGTAGATAATGCTGCTATAAACATCAGGGTGCGGTTAGGTGTAGCCATGTGCTTATGTTCTGGCCTATACCCTTTTGAATTAGTATTTTTATATCCTTTGGATAAATACCTAGTAGTGCAATTGCTGGATCACAGGGTTGTTCTATTTCTAACTTTTTGAGGAATCTTAATACTGTTTGCCAGAATGGCTGCACCAGTTTGCATTCCCACTAATAGTGTAAAAGAGCTCCCCTTTCTCCATATCCTCACTAACACCTGTTGTTTCTTGTGTTGTTGATTTTAGCCATTCTGATAGGCATGAGGTGATATCTCATTGTAGTTTTGATTTGCATTTCCCTGATGATGAGTGATGTTGAGCATCTTTTCATGTGTCTGTTGGAGCTTCTGGCAAACTTTTGAGAAAGTCTTACTTTAGCTCTCTATGCTAAAATATTTTATGTCTAATTCCCTGACCTTTGGGCAACTACTCCCCTTATCCTCTGTGGCTGCTTCCCTGAGCATCATTCCTTCAGTTCATCCAACAAGCCCTGTAAACCCTTAATTCTATATGAAACCCTTTCTGCACAGAATACATGGAATGGCATATATTACCTGAATGCTGATGAATATACCCAAACACTCCCTGAATTTATTCTAGCAAATATCACCAATAATCTCCAAGTTTCCCAAATCCAGCATATTTTCATCTTTATTTGATGTCTCTGAAACTGTTGCCAATGTGACAAATGCTTTCTTGGAACTTACTATCATAATAGAACCTAGAGATTAGTAGAGGAGATATTTAAATATATAATAATATGTATATAATAAAATGTGCCATAAAAGGAAAATAAGTTTTTCTTTGAATATAAAGAGGAAAAAGCAACTGGATCTATCTTGGTAAATTATTGTGAAGGATTCCCTCTGAAGATTATACTGAACTCTCCTGGGGTCGCCAAGCAGTAGATGGGGCATCTTGGACATTATTAACATACATAACAACTTATTCCTTTGTCACTTTTTCTTTTATCCTCTGAAATATAACCTATGTCCACAAATAGATTCTCTTGATTTTCTATCCTGCACATTTTTGTTTCTGACTATGGCCATAAATAAGGAACAAAGGGAAATGTGAGCAAAAAAGAAAGATTTTATGTGAGTAAAGAAAATCTATTTACTAGAGTTTACAGGCTTAAAAGGCTAGATTTAGTCAAATAAATACCTGATATAGACCCAAAAGCAAAGATCCTGAAGTTTTCTACCATTACAGCCCTTTGGAGAGTAATACCAATTGTATACAAATATACAGAATAGGCATTCACAACTACTATTCATAACTACTTAATAGAAAAACAATTAACTAAAAACTTTATATAAATGTAAAAAACAATCTTATTAAATTGGGTACTTTAGGAAATTAAAGGCAAGATCCTCAACTACTTCATAATGTAATATGTTAATATATCTAACAGTAACAATCAATTTAGTGTGTGAGATTCACTCTTCCGTAATATTTTGACTACAATGATATTCCACAAGCTGTCAGCATGGATAGAAAATTTCCATAATTTTATAAAAACTAGGTCAACATCATATAGATATACTCTACATAATCCAGCCTATTCTGTCGATATCTTAACTCTAGCAGAAATGTGAATTCCATAATACTGTGAAATCAAACAAGAATTTCTAAAATAGAAGCAATTGGAAAATGTCCTATACCTCCAAGTTAAATTCAGATGTGGATAATATGTGTATATCACAATAGATTTAAATAAGGAATGCTGCAGATGAAATAAATAAGAATTTTGGTATGATAGTCATTTTAGTTAATTACATCATAGCCTGAATTTAGAAAATCTATGATGTTACTATGGAAACTGTTTTTGCTGAAATGTAGTTATAGATATCCTTTAAGTACAAATTAAATTAATTGAAGGCAGGGGCACAATGCTTGAAACATTTAGAAGCTTAAAGAACAGCTTATTCTTCTTACCTAGAATTAAAAAGTGGTAAAAAAAAAAAAAGAGAGAGAGAGAGAGAGATGAACATATAAACTAGTCTCCAAAAATGAATTATACATACAAAATACTTTTCAAAGCAAACTGTACATACTTTGAAATCCACTTAGAATAATATGAACTCCAAACACTATCCAATACAACTTCAACGTGATGTTTACAATCTAGTGCGAATAAAGCCATGAACACTCTGATGACTGTTTTTACTTTTTAAAAAGCCGGGGTGGAAGAATTAACCTTCCTAGGGATGACCTGGCATATAGTAGACACTTAATAAGTATTTGTTGACTATGTGAATGAATGAAAAAAAATAGCCTAGAATGCAGAAATGGTACAGTGACAATGCTGAGATTTGGTGAGGCTCAGTAAGTGGTACCCCACTTCCCTTTTTTTTCCCCCTGAGACAGTTAAAAAACAAGAAAGATAGAAAAGCTAATGGAGGATGCTCTGGTCTGAACACTTGTGTCCTCCCAAAATTCATATATTAAAGCCCTAATCCCCAGTGAGATGGTATTTGGAGGTGGGCCTTTTGGGAGAAAATTAGACTTAGATGAGGTCATGAGGGTGAGTCCTCCATGATGGGATAAGTGCCCTTTAAGAAGAGAAAGAGACCAGAGCCCTCTTCCTCTCTCTCTCCCTCTGCCATGTGAAGATACAACAAGAAGATGGCCATCTGCAAATGAAGAAGAGGTTCTCACCAGTCACCACCAACTCTGCTGGTACCTTGATCTTGGACTTCCCAGCCTAAAGAACCATGAGAAATAAATGCCTGTTGTTTAAGTCAACCAGTCTGTGGTATCATGTTGTAGCAGCTGGAGCAGACTAAGACAAAAGACTTATTACAAATATCTCCTTTAATGCCAAATCTGATAAAAAAAAAAAAAAAAAAGAATGGGATTATAGCTGCAGCAAGCAGGTTTCCTAATTGTGAACCCAGATTTTAACAAACACCCAACCCAGGCACAGGAAGGATTAGGACACCACAGACCTTCTCACATGGGAGACGACATCTGTAAACCTTAACACATAGAGAAGCACACTTTCTGTGAACAGGTTTGAATCCAAAGAGAAAGATAAAAAGAAATAACTAGGCAAGCATATTCAATTTATTCTTCCAAAATTTGTAAGTCCCATAACCCACCCACTCCCTACAGAAAGAAGCATGTGAGGATGGGGATATAGGCCACAATTATGTGAATGGATCACCCTTCATATGAAAATAATCATCTAGACTGTGAAAAGAATGTGTTCTCTGCATATCGATTATGGGAAGTCTTGTTATTTGATAATTAGTTAAGCATGAAATAAGACCAATATACTCTTATTAAATAGGTTAAATCAGAGTACTTTCAGTCACTCATTTATCTAACAAGTATTCATTGATACTTACTAGGTAAATTCTATAGATGTTGGAGTTATGAGGAATAAGAGGTTTCCATCCTTATGAGGTTTATAACCTACCAGGCAGACATTTATTGAATAAGCTATTTTAATTCAGAATATTAGGATAGAGGAAGCACAGAGTGCTCTAGAAGCTCATCGGTGAGATATTTAACCTTATAAAGCTGAGGAATTCTACCTGAAGTACTCAACTTTGAAGCAGAGAGCCAAAGCAATTGGTAAGAATTATCAGGCAAAGAAAATGTTTCTCAGGCAAGCAGGCAATAAGTTTGCGGGCCTAAAGCAAAGAGTAAGAATATGTAGTCAGCAAACCAAAAGAAATTCAGGAAGTCTAGAATGTAGTGTGAAGATCACAAAAGAAACAGATTCTGCTAAAGAAGCAATCAGAAAAGAGAAATGCCCAGTTTCACATTTTAGTAAAATCACATTAGCTCCAAAGGGGAGAAAGAGCTAAAGAATAAAGTTAGAGATACAATGAAGTATTTTTTTTTAAGATTTTATTTATTTTTCAACAGAGAGACAGCGAAAGAGGCAACACAAGCAGGGGGAGTGGGAGAGGGAGAAGCAGGCTTCCCGCTGATGAGGGAGCCCGATGTGGGACTCGATTCCTGGACACTGGGATCATGACCTGAGCTGAAGGCAGGCACTTAACCAATGAGCCACCCAGGCACCCTACAATGAAGTATTTTAAGTGAAAAAAAATGGCAAGGAGACTAAACACAAAAATGGATAGAAATATTTTGTAGATAGAGCAACCAAGATTTGGTGTTCTTGGGAAGGTATCCAATATAAGGATGAAAGAAAGGGAGATTAATGTATCTCTGCCTTGACTAGCTTAGTGGATGCTGATGTCATTCAACAAAATAGGAACCCAGGTAAAGGTGGTTTGGAAATGGGAGAGCTAAATGATAAGTACACTTTGGTACATTTAGATTCAGCTTTTCATAGAATATCCAAATAGCAATATCCAGTAAACACGTGAGTATATGGGTCTAGAGTTTAGGAAAATGAGTTGGATTGGAAATAGAGAGGGGGGATCAAGGACATATAAATGATGACTGAAGCTACAACCATTTTATCAAGTGGATTGAATTTGGTAGATACAATCAGCAAACAGCATTATTATTTAACCACCACTTTCTTCAAATGCACTCTGTGAGATGTCCCTTCTTTCCCCCAACATCCAACATCAAGGTCCTGTGACTTTTAATCACCTTCATGTAAGGAATAACATTACTTTAAGTCACAGGTATAAACTCTAGATATATGGGGTTTTTTTTTCCTGTGATACCTTAAGTGTACTCTATTATTGATGTGAACCCAACCTAGACAGTGTCTATGTTTCTCGTGACGAATGACACTGGGAGACAGAGAGATCACAGAAGAACCAGTGAGGTCTGTCATAAAAGAAATCTGTCCCAGATCTTGGAAAAGAAATGATTTAGCATATTCTTTAAGTAATTGTAGAAAAAAATCTTAAGATTATTAAGAGAAAAACAGCACTAATATCTTGGTTTTCTTCTATTCTCTAGATGTGGTTTTTCAAATAATGATAACTTTTAAAAATAATAAGTCATTTCATTGCAAAGAAAAAATTAATGAACTATCCAAAATATTTGAAATGAAGCTCAGATGTTTAAATATCAGGATGTTTCCATAGACACTAAATTTAGAGCTCTAGAAATTAATATGGAACATTCATTCAAACATTATTCCAAGCAAAGCTTGAGAACACCAACAGGAAAAGAGGTAAAAATGCATCTTGTGAAATATCTCCAGCTGTTATCACACTTTTTTAATATTGATGGAATGTCCATAGTGTATAAGGTGTCACACTTAACACATCCAAAGCAGTTCTGGACCCCCAGAATTTGCAGTTTACTATGTATATGAAAAAACAAGTCCAAAATTTATATAAATTGACTTTTTTAATCTAATCTAATATTTTGGTCTTATTTCCAACCCATATTTTGATTTTGTTTGGCAGACCACTAATGTCTAAGGAACTACAATCTTAGTTTTGCCCATTATATTTTCTGATTTTGATTTTTTTTTCAGAGTATTGATATTTACTTTCTAGGTCATATTTTGAGAAAAAGCCGCCCCATTCCATCTTCCAACTCTTCTCCAGTTATAACTGAGCCCAAGTGTGGACTCTTCCATCCAAAGGTTATTTCACACAATAGGAAAAAATCTATGACCCAGCCACACACACAGAAACATACACACACACTAAATGAGCAGGCACAGACTGTCTCCAGAAACTAAACTGGAAAATAAAAAGAGAATGAGGTACTGAGAAACATAGCTTTTATATAATATATATATATGGAAAGCCATGAAAGGGGCCATAAGGGATTCTAAAAACTAGAGTTGTGATAATTCATAAAGTTTAGTTAGCAGCTACAATATATAGTTTTTGTTCTGTTTTGTCTTGAATATACACAGAGTAGAAGGGACTTATTGGTAATAGGGAGTAGAAACAGACACAAAAGCAAAACGTCATGGGGAGAGCCATGGAGTCATGTTAATGGCAAAGCTGTAAGAAGGACACCCAGGAATTCCTTCACTAGGATCCCAGGGCTACAGTGGAACTGTCTAGATACGTAATGTTTCTGGGATTTCTGTGAGGTTTTATTTCTCTTGTCTATGGCCATGGTGAATGTTTGTAAAGGTTGTGATTTTATGAAAGTGTCAAGTCCAAGACAGAGAACCACAGTGATACCCAACCCACATTCAGAGCTGTGGTGACCTGGACAAAGGAACAACTTTGTAGGATTCATACATCTACTCTATAGTGTCTTCTAATTTTCACACTGTGACCCCACACTTAACGCCCCAAGTGAAATGTTAGAATAAAGTCCCCCTTTACTACTTAAATCTGCTTTTTGAAATCAAAAGAACCCAACTTAAACAGCAAGTTCCTCTATCTTTTCCTCATGTGTATAAAAAGCGTGCTCTCACAGTATCACATCATACCTATTAGAGTGGCTATTATCAAGAGACAAACAAGTGTTAGGATGTGGAGAAAAGAGAACCCTCGTGCACTGTTGGTGGGAATGTAAATTGCTACAGCCACTATGGAAAACAGTACAGAGCTTCCTCAAAAAATTAAAAATAGCACTACCATATGATTCAGCAATTCCACTTCTGGGTACTTGTCTGAAGAAAACAGGAACACTAATTCAAAAAGATATGTACGCTCCATGTTCACTGCACCATCAATTACAACAGTCAAGACATGGAAACAACCTAAGTGTTCATCAATACATAAATGGATAAAGAAAATGTCACACACACACACACACAAATATTATACAGCAATAAAAAAGAAGGAAGTCCTGCCATTTACAGCAACATGAATGGACCTTGAGGGTATTAAGCTAAGTGAAATAAGACAGAGAAAGAAAATACCGTAAGTTCTCACTTATACGTAAAAACATAAAAAAGAAAACTCATACATAGAGAATAGATTGATGCTTGCCAGAGGTGGGGGGTTGGAGGTGAGTGAAATGGTGAAGGGGCTCAAAGGTACAAACTTCCAGTTATAAAATAAGCAAGCTCTGGGGATATAATGTATACTGTGGTTGCTATAGTTGGTAATACTGCATTGTATGTTTGAGAGGTGCTAAGAGAATAGATCTTAACTGTTCTCATCATGAGAAAGAGAAAATTTGTAACTATGTATGGTAATGGATGTTAATGTGGTAACTATTTCACAATATACATGTATATTGAATCATTATGTCATACCCCTGGAACTAATGCCATATGTCAATTATATTTCAATTTTTTTTTTAAAAAAAGCATAGAATGAAAACAGTGGGCCCTAATAGTTCATCTCTAAGATTCCTTCAAGCTATTATCTATTATTTCCTTTAAATTCAGTGGATTTTTTTCCCCCCAGAATTTAGACCTTGTGAGCTCACTCTGTTTTCATACAGATGATATAATCCTGTGTGGATCTGTTCATTGCAGGAAGCATGAGATCTCTTTATTCATAGTTTAGACTTATTTTAATTGCATCCTTTAAAAAAATATCTTATTTTAGATAAAGGTTTGTCATTCTCTAAAGTATAAATAGTACAGTGACAAAATACTTAGTCTCTTCCCTTAAACTGCATGTAATCTAAGATTGAGACTAAAAAATAAATAGTTTTAATAAAATGGAGGTTATGACACAGTGTAATAAAAACATATAGGATTGGTGTCAAGCCCAAATTTGGGGACTAGGGGTCAGGAAAAGCTTTCTGGAGAAGATTAAATCTAATTTGAGTTTTAAAGAGGAGGAGATAGCCAGTTAAGGGAAAAGTCAGAAAGGCATTCTAGGCAAGAGAAGAGATGTGGAAAAGAATCAATTATTGAGACAGAGAAATCTTTACAGCAGTGGTGATCAAGCACTTTTTAAATTATAGCCTGCTTGAGTGGAGTCCAAGACCCATAGCCCTCTGAAGACAACTATTTAAAAAGTTAAAGAGACATAAATAAATTTAAGTGATCTTTTGATATTAAAATATATGAATTAATCTCATCAATAAGATTAAAATATCATTATTTATTTAATTATATGTTTAAATAATAACCTACACATTTTTTATATTAACTCCATAAATCATTACACTTAACTTTGGCAATACAATGCCCTTTAGATTTTTTTAATTTTGTTTTTGTTTTTTGTTTTTTTTTGGCCTAGGTAATACCTGCACATAAAAAATAAAAGAAAAACAATATACAATAAAAATTATTTCACTCTGTCCCCCAAAATCCCTACAGAGGCTACAAACATTGATAGTTTTATTTGTCATTCCAAACATATCTATAAATGCACATATTTTGACACAATATACAATTGAATTTTTCTTTCTGAGACTTAGAATACATTTTGGAGAGCTTTCCAGAGTACTTCAATGTATGTTTTAATTTAATATTTTTAATTTTTTATTTTAAACTAGTTTTAACCTTACAGAAAAGTTATAAAAATATTACAAATCTCCTTGTATCTATTACTATGCTTTCCATAATGTTAACATCTTATATACTACAGCAAAATTATCAAAAACAGGAAATAAACATTGTTACAATATTATCATTTAAACCACAGACCTTATTCTAATTTCAGCAAACTTTCCACTAATGTCTTTTTTCTGTTCCACAATCCTATCCAGGATCCCACACTGCATTTTGTTATAACTCCTTGGTCTTCTAGTCCGTACAAGTTCCTCAGTCTTTCCTTGTCTTTTATGACCTTGACATTTGAGCAATACTAATCAATTATTTTATAGAATTTCCATCAATATGGATTTATCTATTTTTTCAATAATTAGTATGAGATTATGCATTTCTGGCATAAATGCCACAAAAAAATTATTTCTCTAAAGACACTTAAGGAAGTGCTTAATTCCAGGACAGGGACAGGGAATATAATAAGGTTAACCTGGGTTATCTGTTGGTGTAGGGAAAATAAGAAAATGCTAAAATAATTGGTGGCTTTTGAAAGAACAGAGGAGCCAACAAGACTTATGACCTAATGACCAAATGGTCCTAAGGACTGAAGCTGAATCAAATTGAGGAACAAAATAAAAAATGGTATTGGATTTTATGGAATAAGTTAAATATTCATGGTATGTAGTGATACATATAATTGAGTAAATACATAAATAGAGGAAGGAATAGCTTTAAAAATAAAATTGTACCTAGTGAATTAGAAAAGAGAAATAGAGAATCAACTTTAATCCAACACCACAATAATTATTGCAGGCGCAATCCACGAATAGATACTAAAATTAGTGACAAAAGTTTAAGGAGAAACAAGATTTGTCTAGTCTCAAAGTATCTTCCACTAGAGATGATTAACTATAAAAGAAAAATATAACTTTGCAGTGGAGAAATTTGATACATACTAACTTAATCACATGATCAAGGTACCCACGATTCGTAGTAAGATAATGTGAGCTATTTGATGTGATGCATGGAATATACAAAATTATAACTTTCAATAAGTAACTTTTTAAATAGATAACATTTATGAGATTTAAATTTTTTTAATATTAAATTTTTAAGGGGCACCTGGGTGGCTCAGTGAGTTAAGTGTCTGCCTTCGGCTCAGGTCATGATCCCAGGGTCCTGGGATCGAGTCCCGTGTCAGGCTCCCTGCTCAGCCGGAGCCTTCTTCTCCCTCTGCCTACTGTTCCCCCTGCTTGTGTGCTTGCTCTCTCTCTCCCTCTCTCTGTCAAATAAATAAATAAAATCTTTAAAAAAAATAAAATAAAATATTAAATTTTTAAAATGTAGAACCATACAGTGCAAGTCTCTACAAAACATTTTGCTGATGTGGTTATGCAATCAAAAAGGTTTAGAGACCACTGCTTTATATAGCACCATAGAAAATACTCAGCATATATTCAGCCTAATATATGCATGATCACTAACATGTGTAAGTATGTCTAGAATAAATTTCCAGAAGTAAAATTGTCAGATCAAACTGTGTAAATAATTTGTTATGTTAACATCTTAACCAAATTGCCTTCCATAAAGGTTGTGCCAATTTACCTTCAACACAATGTACATGCTATAGTCTCAACAACAGAATGTGTTACTGAGTATTTGAAAGTTTACAAATTTTATGGGTGGTACAAAATGTTTCAGTATAGTTTTAACTTATATATCTCTTAAGGAAGTACAAATGACCCAAAAACGCATTATCTGAGTAGTTTTTTCATATCCATTGTCTATTTTTTCAATGCAGTGATTGGTTTTTCTCTTTTTTTTTTTTCAAATTTCTGGGAACAGTTTATATATTAGGAATAACAATACTTTATCTGTAATATGACTTGTTAATTGTTTTATCTTTTACCACATAGAAAATTATTTAAATAGTACACATTATTAAATAACACACACGTTGTTAGTTTTCCAACTACTTCTATTCTCACCATTAGAACCAGTATAAGTTACTTTGTGTCTTAAAAGTAATAATACTTTAAATACTTTAAAGATTTGCAGTTTCCATTTCTTCTAAAAAAGGATCTTTGGACTTTAGGCATGTTATTTACATGAAAGTTTTGCTTTATATTTATCAAAGAGCTATACAAATCAGGACTTCATCAAAAAGGTTTCACAGTATTTTAGATCTAGCATATTATCTTAAAGACCTAGCATTTTTAAAAATTGAATGTAAAATGATTAGAGATTTTGCAGAAAAACATAGTTATATCTTTCTTACAATCCTAAAATCTCTGAGTTTATATGACTCAATGTCAGGTTGTCCTAGGATACCTAATGTATCAAATGAGGAATCACTGATTGACCACAGAAAGTTGAATCCTAATTTATTACAATAATTCTGGTACAATGCCACCTAAAAATGATCCCCATAACCCTATCTCCCAAGCCATTAAGGAGTGGGTTAGTCTCTGAACCCAACATCTCTACCATTAGGATTCTTAGGTCAAACATTGGTCGTCATTGCCTCTTCCTTCAGTTTTCCCTTTATTACTAAAAGGAATAAAAAATATATGTTAAAAAAAGAAACAAATAAATGCTGAATATTTTCTATGGTGCTATAAAGCAGTAGTCTCCAAACTTTTTTGATTGCATGACCACATCAGCAAAATGTTTTGAGCTTGCATCTCCACTAAGCTTTATAAAAATCATAAATTATATATATTCTGCCAATCTAGTTATCAAATATTAATAAAATGTATCTTCTTCAGTTTTTGATAAATAACCAGAAGTCCTAGTACTTTCTTTGTCATTTCTAATGAACCCACTTCCCCATACTCTAGAGAATAAGCATCATACTGCGGAGAGAGTTGTAACAGAGAACCTGGAAGACAGGTGCGCCCGTAAAATCTGGCCTGTAACAGTAGGAAACATACAATCTATTGGAACTCATGAACAAAACAAGAAAATAGCATCTGATAAAAAGTACATCAACAGATGAATGGAAAAAATAAAAGATCAGATTGTTTCTTAATGACAATAGAGGCTTAAAGATGTTCAAGAAGTTTAGAAAAGTGTTCATGAACGAGGTAAGAGTTGAACTGAGCTTTGAAAGAGGATAAAGGCAAGATATACACTAAGCAGATGTTACTGAACAAAAAGTTTCTGAATGTATCATTGTACCATGCACATCAGAGTAACATGGATTAAGTAAAGAAATGGGAATGGGGGTAGCACATAAACGGGGCCTGCCTGGCAATATAAAAGGATAAATGACCACCGCTCTGATTCTCTGCAAGAACTACAGATGGTGCTAAATATTTTCACACAAAGTTTTAAAGCGTGGGCTGCTAAAAAAAAAAAAAAGAAAAAAAGGGGTGGACTGCTTAGTCTTTAATGTGTATTACAAACACCTGAACATATTGTTACAGTGCAGGTTCTAATAGAGTAGATCAAGGTGAGGTAGGAGATTCAGCAGGTCTAGGCTCACAGGTGATGAAAATACTGCTGGTCATGGACCACATTTTAAACAGTAAGTCCATAGAGGTCAGATTCCCCACAGGTCTTATTTTGGGACTTTTATGCTGATATAATTTCAAAGTTACAGAAGAATTTCAAGAATAAACAAGGAACTGCCATATACCCTTCACTCAGATTTACTATTATTGTAGCATCTTCCATTATGTCATTATCCAGAGAGATTGATGGAGAGAAAGAAAGGGAAAAAGAGAGACAGACAGAAATAGGGTTATTTGGGAACCATCTGGAAGTAGACTGAAGACATTGCATCTCTTTATATCAAAATACTATAGTATATCCTTTATAAAACAAGGGCATTCCCTTATATAGCCACAGTACAATTATCAAAATCAGAACACTTAACAATACTATCATCCAACTCATTGTCCATATTCAAATTTCATCACTTATCATAATAGCTTCAAAGCTATGTTTTTCCAGACCAGGATCCAATCTGGGATCACACATTGCAACTAAGTGTCATATTTCAGAAGTGTCCTTTAATCTGTAACCAGTCTATGGCCTTATCTTGTGTTTTGTTTTTTTCTTACCTTGATATTTTAAAAAACATTAATTTTCTGTAGATCCTCTTTCAAATTAAGTCTGATGTTTCCTCATGGGTAAATTAATTTTGACAAGAATGTCACAGATGTGATTCTGGGTGCTTCCTGGTATATCATATCAATAGGTGGATGATATTATTTGTCCCATTATTGGTGATGTTAAATTTGGTCATTTGGTTAAGATGGTTTCTGCCAAGTTTTTCAACTATAAAGTTCATAATTTCCCCAATACAGTTAATTAGTAACTTATGGGACAAATTTGAGACTATGTAAACTTCCTCTTCAAATTTTTACATCCTAGTTTAAGAATCCACTGATAATATTCTAATTTTGTAATCCCTTCTACATTTATTGGTTGGTATTATAAAGAAGAGCTCTCCCAGTTATTTATTCATTTATCAGTAGGACTCATGGATTTTTATTTTATTCGATAGGTTATAATCCATTATATCATTTTCATTTTAATAAGTTGTTCCATTGTATATATATATACCACATCTTCCTTATCCATTCATCTGTTTATGGACATTTTGGCTCTTTCCATAGTTTGGCTATTGCGGATATTGCTGCTATAAACATTGGGGTGCACGTACCCCTTCTGATCACTACATTTGTATCTTTGGGGTAAATACCCAGTAGTGCAATTGTTGGGTCATAGGGTAGCTCTATTTTCAACTTTTTGAGGAACTGGAATTTTATGCAGCCATCAAAAAAACAAAATCTTGCCATTTGCAACAACATGGATGGAACTAGAGGGTATTATGCTAAGTGAAATAAGTCAATCGGAGAAAGACAAGTATCATATGATTTCACTGATATGAGGAATTTGAGAAACAAGACAGAGGAGCATAGGGGAAGGGAGGAAAAAATGAAACAAGATGAAACCAGAGAGGGACACAAACCATAAGACACTCTTAATCTCAGGAAAAAATCTGAGGTTGCTGGAGTGGTGGGGGTGGGAGGGATGGGGTGGCTGGGTGATGGACATTGGGGAGGGTATGTGCTATGGTGAGCACTGTGAGTTGTGTAAGACTGATGAATCACAGACCTGTAGCTCTGAAACAAATAATACATTATATGTTAAAAAAAAAAAGAGAGAGAGAGAATAGGAAGGGAAAAATGAAGGGGGGGAAATTGGAGGGGGAGACAAACCATGAGAGACTATGGACTCTGAGAAACAAACTGAGGGTTTTTTGGGGGGTGGGGGTATGGGTAAGCCCGGTGATGGGTATTAAGGAGGGCACGTATTGCATGGAGCACTAGGTGTTATAAGTGAACAATGAACCATGGAACACTACATCGAAAACTAATGATGTAATGTATGGTGACTAAGATAACATAATAAAATAAAATTTAAAAAAAAATAAGTTGTTCCAAACCTGATCAATGGGAAGCCTTCCAAACTATCTCTTATGTCTTTTTTCCTAATAATTATTTTAAATAGATTTAGACCTACAGAAAAGTTGTGAAGATAGTAAGAGCGTCTGTAATCCACACTCACTTTCCCCTATTATTCAATCATTTATCAAAAATTATATTTTATCAAAACATAAGAATAATTTATTAATTGGGGCGCCTGGGTGGCTCAGTCATTAAAGCCTCTGCCTTCAGCTCAGGTCATGATCTCAGGGTTCTGGGATCAAGCCCCACATCAGGCTCCCTGCTCAGTGGGGAGCCTGCTTCTCCCTCTCCCACTCCCCTTACTTGTGTTCCCTCTCCCGCTGTCTCTCTGTCAAATAAATAAATAAAATCTTAAAAAAAGAATAATTTATTAACTAAATTACATACTTTAAGATATTGTTAGTTTTTACACAATGTTCTTTTTTTTCTATTCCAGCACCCCATCTAGGATACCACATTACATTTGTCTGATGTTTTTCACATGATTAGTCTGAGGTTATGGATTTTTAGGAGGATGACCATGGAAGTAAAAGGACATTCCTGTCATATTACATCAAGGATGCACACTATCAATACGACGTCACTGATGACAGTAATCTTGATCACCTAGCTGGGGTAGTGTTTGTCAAGTTTCTCCACTATAAAGTTATTGTTTTCCCTGTTCCATGCTTTACTTTTGGGGAGAAATTTTCCATGCTGAGCACACACTTAAGGAATGTGGGATTATGTTTTATTTCCTTGAAAATAAAGTATGTGCATAAATTATTTGAAATCTTCCTGCACCGATATGTCTATTTTCTTCATTCATTTCATCATTTATTTATATCAGTATGTACCTATGGATAATTTATATTTTGAGTTATAACCCAATACTGCTATATTTTGTTCAAATTGTTCCAGCTTTGGCCATTGGGAGCCCTTCCAGTTAGCTCTTACGTTCCCTCAACATACCTTCGTCATTGTTTGGATTTACTTTTGAGGATTTCCTTGCTTTCTGGCATTATGGTATTCTCCAGGCTCACCGTCTATATTCCATGCCCTAATTCTAAGACCTGCTATTTCTCAAAGAATCCTGGTTCCTTTTTTAAAAAAAAAAGTGGTATTAGAAACCAAGAACTTGCTGTTAGGTGTGTTCATTGCCACAAGGGTTTCATTGCTTCTAAGCCCACTCAGCTGATGAATCAAGCAACAAAATATTTATGCGTCTACAACCTGTGCATATACACAGATGTACACATCAACAAATCCCAAATGATGGACATCCTACAAAATACCTGATGAATACTCTTCAACATTTTCAAGATTGTCAAAAACAATCTTGGGAGAAACTGTCCCAGCTACATGGATTAAGGTAGCTGTCTCCCCTTGCTGGTTTGTAACCTCCCACTGCAATCCAAAGAAACCTGGCTTCCCCCCTACAAAATCCACTTACTTAGTTGTTCAATTTTAATATACACATAGAGTGCTTTAAATTTGTTAACTGGTACCCCCATGGGAAACAGCTTTAGCAACTCGACTACAGTGTTTATTACACCCCCTTTTCTTTTAGGTTTACATTCTCCACTCATTCCCCAACTTACATAAGTGAGCACTTTCTTCCGTGTCTTCTCAGAGAAATTGGTTCATATATTTGTAATGCAGTTAGATTCTTTCTTCCCCCATAGTTTTCATTAGATCCTGTGATTCTTCAGCATTCTAAATGATTTAATTTGTATTTTAACTTTTTAAAGTGTCTCTAGTCTTTGTTATTGGCTTCCTTCTTATTTTGGGTTTACTCTTCTTTTTCTAGTTTGCTAAGGTGAAAGTTTAGGTTGTTATTGATTGTAGACCTTTCTTATATTCTAAGTCAGGCATTTCATGCTATAACTTTCCCTCTAAACACTGCTTTCACTGCATCGAATTTTGATTAGTATTTTCACACTTGTTTGAAAATATTTTTTAAAGTTCCCTTTTTTAAAAGATTTTATTTATTTGAGAGAGAGAGTGCACACAAAAGCAGGGCGGAGGGGCAGAGGAAGAAGCAGATCCTCCACTGAGCAAGGAACCTGATGTGGGACCCCATCCCAGGACCCTGTGATCATGACCTGAGCAGAAGGCAGACGCTTAACCAACTGAGCCACCCAGGCGCCCCTAAAGTTCTCTTGATACCTCTTGGACCTGTGTTATTTAGGAGTATGTGGTTTAATCTTCAAATATTTTGGGATTTTTCAGGTATCTTTGTTAATTTCTAGTTTAATTCCATTGTGACTCAAAAATTTGTATGATTTCTACTATTTTAAATTTGTTAAGGTGTGTTCTCTGGTTCAGAATGTGAACTTGGTGAATGCTTCACGTGGACTTGAGAAGAAAGGATACGCTGTTCTTGTTAGATAGAGTATAAATATCAAATAGATCTTGTTGATTTCTAGCGCTATTGAGGTCACATATATCCTTACTGATTTTCTTCCTGTTTGATCTAGCAAATACTAATTTTCCATCTATTTTTGTGGATATGATTTGTTTCTCTTCTCAGTTCTTGCTTCCTGTGTTTTGACACTCTGTTGTTAGGTGCACGCACATTTAGGATTGTTATGCCTTCTTAGAGAACTGACCCCTTAATTATTTTATCATCTCCCTCTTTATTCCTGATAATCCTCCTTGTTCTGAAGGCTGATTTATCTAAAATTGATATAGTTACTCCAGCTTTTATATTCCAGCTTTCTTTTGAGTGGTATTAGCATGATATATCTTAATCCTTTTACTTTTAACCTCCTTAGGTTTCTTTGTATTTAAAGAGGATTTCTTGTAGACAGCGTAGAGTTAGGTCATGTTTTTTTTAATCCAGTCTGACAATCTTTTAATTGGCATATGTATACTATTCATATTTAGAGAGATTATAGATGTAGTTGGATTAATATCCACCATGTTTGTGTCTGTTTTCTATTCATTAAATTTGGTCTCCCTCCTCCAATTTTTCCTTCTCTGGCTGTAATTAAACATTTTATCTACTCTGTTAGCATGTATCATATTTTTTTTAAAGATTGGGGGGGAGAGAGGGAGAGCACGTGAGTGGGGGTGAGGGGCAGAGGGAAAGAGTCCCAAGTAGACTCCCCACTGAGCAAGAGCCCTATGCAAGGCTCAATTTCATGAACCATGAGATCATGACCCAGACTGAAACCAACAGAGGGTCACATAACCCATTGAGCCACCCAGGTGCCCCTAGTTTTAAAAAACTTAGTGGTTGCCCCAGAATTTATAAGATATATTTTAAGCTAATCTAAATCCACGTTCAAATAATACTATAGCATTTCACATGTACTATCGGTATTGCACATTAAACATTTTAACATATTTTAATATTGTTGCCCAGCTTGTGGATGTTCCTTTTGTTTCCTTCTTCTCTCATTGCATTTCAGTTTTGGAAGTTTCTATTGACCTATCTTCTTGATCACTATTCTTTCTTCAGCCATGTCAAGTCTACTGATATGTCCATCAAAGGCATTCTTTAATGTGTGTGTTTTTTTTAATTTCTAGCACTTTCTTTGGGTTCTTTGAGTTTTCATCTTTGTGCTTACATTGCCCATCTGTTCTTGCATGTTGTCTACTTTATCCATTAAAGCCTTTAACTTATTAATCATAAATTCCCAGTCTGATCATTCCAACCTCTATGTCATTCCTGACTCTGGTTTTGATGATTGCTTTGTCACTTCAAAGTGTATATCTTTTTCTTGCCTTTTGGCATGCTTTGTAATTTTTTAATTCAAACATGTTGTATTGGGTAATAATTACTGAGGTAAATAGTCCTTTAGTTTGAAGCTATATGTTAATCTGCCTAGAAGTTGGCCTAAGTTTAATATTTGATGTATCTACAAGTTTCACTTCAATTTTTGCAGCGTCCTTGTTTTTGTCTCCCCTCTTGACTTTGGCCTTCACTGTTCTTCTTCTCAACAAAACGATATGTCTTGCAGCACTTTCAACTATAATCTGTTATGCTGGAGACTTTTCGGTGTTGTGGCAAAGTATGGAATATGGAAAACATTCCGCAGTATTCCAATTAAAGGTCAGTGTCCTAGTGGGCCTGTGTCTTGGGATGTAAACTTCACAAGTGTCTCTGCAGTGGTATTTTTTTCTGCCTGAACAGCACTTCTTTCCTGGGTTCAGTGTTAGCTAGCTAGCTATCTCTATATGTATATATTTTTTTGCCTGACCTCTGCTAATTATGTTCTGCTTTTTCTTTTTTCTATGGTGAGACAAGAAGGCTGGAGGGCACAGCAGTAGGAGAAATTCTTTTATGCCAGCTGGGGAAAAGGTTGTAGAACAGTACTCTGGCAAAGTCCCGCTTTATGAACTTTGTTATGAAGAAGACTCTGATATATTTCATAATGTTTACTCTTCCCTGTTCCCTTCCAGAGCCACAAGAGGCTCTTTTTCTGTTCCTGTCTATGAGAAGTTGGCAGATTCTTTAAAGAGAATCCCAGAAAAATGTGTTATCCCCAGGATTTTCTCACTCTTATATTAGGGCATACTCCACCTCTATCACTTTGTCAAAATTGCCATTTAAGTGTTCCTGTTTATGGTCAAGTGTAACTATTTATGGTTCTAGTGGCTTCTGTTCCATATAAACAAATTTCAATTGCTATAACTTTCTAGATGTACCAGTGTCTCTAGGTTTCAGGGTAGTGGCTTGACCTGTGACCTCAATTCTCCGATGGGTTCAAGAAAACTCAGGGATTTTCAGTTTGTCTACATTTTTTTACTGTAAAGATGAAAGTGTTGACCTTCAAGATCTTTACATGTCAGAGCTGAAACTGTTCCTATATCTTCCTTACATGTCCACGTAATTTTCCTAGCACTTCCTTACTTTTTGGCACTAGTAGGCTCATTTTGCATTTACTCTGACACTGTCAAAGTCACCATTTAGAAGTAACCATTCTTCAAGAAGCACTGGTTCCTTTTAATAAAGAATAGTATCTAGAAATCAAGATCTGAATACTAAGTTTGTTCATTGCTTCAAGTGTGTCTTTGCTTCTAGAATTTCATAGCTGATATAACTCAGAAATGTGTGTGTGTGAATGTGTGTATGTTATGTAAATATATACCTGTATGTTTATCTACATTTCTATCTCTATATTTACATATATATTTGTACATATATATAGTACACACACACACATACACACACACACACACACACTACAGGGGTCCTTCTAGACTTCTCCCCCGTATGTTTTTAACTCCTTTCTTTAATAGTGAGAAACCTGGTTCCCATTATCCTCAATATATGTATTTCATAAAGCTCAGAATAAACAGAAAGTAGTTTCAAAACTGATTACCATACCACTGTGAAAAAGCAAAATATCTATGGCAGTATTTTTCACTTAAGGTAAAATTTACATACAGTAAAATGTATAATTTAATGTTTTGACAAATATTTGCACCCACATAATCCACACCCCTGTCATTCCCATTACCCCAGAAGTTTCCCTATACCCCTTCCCAATCAATTCTGCATCTACCCCAGAAAATGTCACAACGTGATTTTTTTTTTACAAGTTAAATTAGTCTTGTCTCTTCCAGAATGGTACATAAAAGAAATCATTCAGTTTTTAGTCTTTTGTTTTTGGCGTCTTTTATTCCACAGATCATCTGTAACTCATTAAGTTATTAAATGGGATTGCTATGATAAAGTGAAGACTCTGACAATCTTTTTCTCAAAAGTGTTGTACCATTTTACATTCCTACCAGTAATGTCTGAGTATTCCAGTTGTAACATATGCTACCAATATTTGGTGTTATCGGTCATTTTTGTCAACTATTCTAGTGGATGTGTACTAACATCCCATTGCACTTTTAATTTGAACTTTTCCTGATAATGATGTTGAACATCTTTTCAGGTGTTTATTGGCCACGTGTCTGTTCAAGATTTTTGCCCATTTTTAAAATTGGATTGTTCATCTTTTCATTTCTGTACTTTGTAGGAGTTATGTATTCTTTCTACAAGTACTTTGTCCAATATGTTTTGCAAATATTTTCCTCCACAATGTGGCTTATTAATTTCCTCAAGTGACTTTTGATAAACAGTTTTAACTTAATACAGTCTAAATTGCAATATTTTCCTTTTATGATTAGTGCTTTCTGTATTCTTTTGAAGAAATCTTTGACTACCTCCAGGTTAAGATATTCTCCTATACTTTCTTCTAGAAATTTAAGCTTTCTTTAGCTTCATGCTCAATCTAAATATTTATGCATGGTGTGAGGAAGGGATCAATATTTTTGTATACGTTTGGTCAGTTGTTCAAGAACCATTTGTTGAACCAATTTTTCATTTACCATTAAATTCCTTCAGTACCTTGGTAAAGAAACCAACTATGGGCCTATTTATGAACACTTTTCTGTCTCTCTGAATGATTTATTGATTCTTACACCAATAGCACACTGTCTTAATTACTATAGCTTTATAGTACACATTGAAGTCAGGTAATTTAAGTCCTCCAACTTTGCTCCTGCTTTTCAAAATTGCTTTCATTGCTGTAGTTCCTTTGCCCTGCCATATAAATTTTAGAATCTACTTGTAAATTTCTTTTTTTTAAGCCTGATAAGATTATTAGGATTTTATTAAACAGATAGCTGAGCAATACCTGGGTACCTCAGTTGGTTAAGTGTCTGCCTTCAGCTCTGGTCATGATCTCAGGTTCCTGGGGTCAAGTGCCACATCAGGCTCCCTGGTCAGTGGGGAGCCTGCTTCTCCCTCTCCCTCTGCTACTCCCCATGCTTATGCTCTCTCTTTCTCAAATAAATAAATAAAATCTTAAAAAAATACAAACAAAACAAACAGCTGAACTGGAATAAAATTGACATCTTAACTGTACTGATTCTTCCAACATATCAACATGATACATGACTCCACTTATTTAGGTCTTCTTTAATTTCTCTTAACAATGGTTTCTAATCTTCAATGTAGAAATCTTGCACATATTATTTATCCCTAAGTAGTCCATAATTGGAATGCTAACATAAATGGCATTTCAATTTCTAATAGTTAACTGCAGGTATATAGATAATTGAGCTGTATTGAAATTGTGTCCTGAAAAACTGTTAAATTCACTTAATGAGTTTGAGCAGTTGTTTTGCAGATTCCTTAGTCTTTTCTACACAGACAATAATGCCACCTATGACTTGAGGCTTTACTTCATTTCCAATCCTTATAACTTCTTTCTTGAATTTTTCCACTAGCTAAGTATTCCAGTGCACTGTTGTAAAAAACAGAGTGAATATCCTTCTATTGTTCCTAATCTTAGGAGAAAATCATTCAATACTTTACCATTAAGTATGATGTTGGCTGAAGGTTTTACACAGATGTCTTTTATCAGACTGAAGACATTCCCTTCTACACATAGTTTTTTTAGTATCAAAAAAGGGTTATTAAATTTTGTTATGTACTTTATCTGCATAATAAGAAATAATAAGTTTTCTTAATATGGCAAATGCTGGTATCATTCATTTATGTATATTGCTGAATTCTATTTGCTTCTGTTTTCCTAAGGACTATTTTCCATCTATGTTCATGAGGGATATTGGTTTATAATGTTTTCTCTTGTAACATCTTTGTCAGTTTAGGAACGAACATCATCTTGACTGTACAAAATAAATTAGGAAGCATTCCCTCTTTCCTTATTTTCTGAGTTTAATATTATTCCTTCCTTAAATATTTGATAAATGCTACCAATAAAACACATGAGACTAAAGTTTGCTTTGTAAGAAGAATTTTGGTAATGAATTTAATTACTTTATAGATACGAGGTTATTCATGTTTTCAACTTCTTCCATTAGTGTTGGTAAGTTGTGTTCTCTCAAAGAATTTATATTTTTCTCCAAATTTGTAAGTTTTCAGTCATTATTTCCTCAAATATTATTTCTGCCTCCATTCTCTCTCTCTCTACTTCTCTCTCCTCAACTTCTAGGACTCCAACTGCACACATATTAGAATATTTCCTATTGTCTCATAGGAACAATTGAGATTCTGTTCATTATTTTTAATGGTTTTTCTTCTGAGTTCTTCAGATTGGACAATTTCTTTTGATCTAAAGTTCACTAATACTTCTACTATTTCTAATACGCTCATAAGGCTTCCACTGACGTTGATTTCAGTTAGTGAAACTTTCAGTTTGAGAATTTCCATTTGGTTCTTGTTTATAATTTTCATTTATTGGCTGAGATCTCCCATCTGTTCATTAATTTCAATTTCTTTTAAGGTCTTAAACATATTTTAATAGCTTCATTAAAGTTTTGCTAATTTTACCATTTATGTCAACTTAGGATTGATTTCAATATGAACTACTTTACTTCATTGCTAGGAGTTACATTTTGCTGTTTCTTCATATGTCTAAGAATTTTTTTTAGCGTTCTGGACCTAGTGGATATTACATTGTAGAGTCTCTGGATTCTATTACCTTCCTCTGAAGAGTATTTGCTTTTGTTCTAGCAAGTATTTAACTTGACTGAATTCAAATTCAAAACATGCCTCCAGTGTGGTGGGCAGGCTGACATCTCTGCTTAATTACTTCAGCCTTCAATCTATTCTTTCTCACAGGCTCCTTACAACCTCTCACTCCACCTACTCATGTGCAGTTCAAGTTTAGGCAAGAATTAAAGTTATTTGCAGATCTGGGGCTTTACTTTATGTGGCTTTTTTCTGGGATTTACTTTTTTTTTTTTTTTTTTTACACCTGCCTTGGCAGTTCTGACTTCATCTTCTGACTGCTCAAGCCATTAACACTGTGGTTTGTTACTTAGGTTCTAGTTTTTCCAAGCCTCATAGCTAGAGAGATCTCGCAAACCAAAAACTGTATAAACTCACTTTTCACCCAATGCAGTATCCTATTTTCAAGAATTGACTCTCCTCCAGTTTTAGCCTTCAAATATTTGTTGTGAATTTTCCCCCAGAGTTTATAATTATTATCTGTAAAGAGGGCTTGTCCAATACAAGCTACTTTGCTACCAGCAGGGGATTTCCTTCAGTATGTTTTGAAACAGATTATGTATGTTGAATTCAGTAGGCACCAAGTAAGCTAGAGTATACTCTAAAAGCCCAGCTTTATTAGTACTACAATAATATTAGTATGCATGCATGTGTACTATTTTTAAATATTTATTTTGGGATATACAGTGTAGTGCATCGGCTAAAAATAAAAACTGTCAAGATAATCACCCTAGATTAAAATCTAGGCCCTACCAGCACATTAAATGTACTCACTCTATGACTTTGAGCTATTAAAAATTTCTAAATTTTAGTTTTTTCATTTATAAAATGGAGATAATAAACTACCTACCTATGTGTAGGATACTCTGCACTCAGGGCTGATATTCCATAAATACTCACTGGTAAGGTCTTACTAATTATTTACAACCAGTGCCCATTCTAATTTGTCAGTGTCTGTGCAGTAACAGTTGTTAAATATTTTTAAATTTATACTTTCCACATCCACTGCCAAATCCCTTCTCTTTTGCCAGCATCCATTTCTTACATCTAGAAGAAGTAAGCAGAAGTTGACTGTGGATTGCTGGAGAAACTTTGCTTCCTGATGAAAGCAACAAACATGACAGGTCCTAGCCCTTCCATCTTAATCCTGTGTTAAATACAGGCATAATATTCAGAGCTACTGTAGCTATTTTAAGTCCATGAGGGAAGAAGCAAGAGAATTTCAGTGATGTTAGTCCTGAAACGCATGTGATGTCAAATCAGTGCCAACAGCATTTTCTCTAGACTTGTTAAATATTCTCCTATTTAGGTTATTATTCACTAGATATTCAACTGTTAGCACTAAAGATATTCAACTACCTGCTACACTTCATGGGGTTGTTTTGAATATTATTATGATAGCATACGTAAAATGCTTAGCTAAGAGTGTAACAATATAGTGAGCAATCAGTAAGCTATATTTTTATTTGCTTATTTATGATCTAACTTTCTTCTAAAATTATGACAGTTTATGTAAACATATATAATCCAACAGGAAAAAATAGAGTTAAGGGGAAAATGTTACAAAGTATAATACAGTTGCTAAAGTTAAAACACAATACACATTTTTAAAGAATTAATTAATTCTTAATTGTTACATTCAGTTCCCAAATTTGATTTGAGTTTCCCAGCAGATAAAGGAAAAGAGGAAAAAGTCCTTCAGTATTCAGAACCAAGATGAAGTTTCTTCTTCAAGGTCAAGTAATAGCACAATGTAAGAGAGGAATTAGAACTTGGAGATTAAATTTCCAAGATGTAACCTGAGCTTTTGAATTATTACCCACTGATTCAGATTAATGGGCTTTAATAGAATACCCAGACTTTACTTAACACCTTTTATCCCATACGTAGTAGAAAAGGAAAGAATTCACTGTGATAAAAAGGAGTTTTCTCACAAGAAAAAAAAGTATCTGCTCCAAACTGATAACAAAAACAAACAAACAAACAAAAGAACTATTTCCTTAAACATTTATATGGGCATCCTGAGGTGGGGTGGGGGGAAAGAGTCTGGGCAATTCTAAAGACTCCACCTCACCCAACGACTTGAAATGTTATATAGATTTATCAGTTCTAGATTTATCACTTACTCTGCAGTAAACAAGAAAATCCCAGTCATGTAAGAAATAAAGAAATACTCACATATAACAAATATGCAAATATTGAGGTGATCTTGGGTAAGGGGATGGAGGGAGCCATCAAGAAAAGAAATAACATTTTCTCTGTCGGTCTGTGTCCTATTTATTGTGAAGGCTATAATATCTGTCAAGGAGTTGTAAGCTAGTCTGGAAACAAAGTCTGCTTTAGGAAAATGGGAGCCTCTCTTCTGGAAAGATGTTCAGACTTTTCAAAAGCAAGGGAGTATCTGGTTTTCTGACACTTTCTAAAAGAAAATTTCAACATGTCTTTTAGAAATTTTGGAGTATTCCTTGTACTCAGAAAGTGTGCAAGGCAGAAAGACCTGGTAGTTTGTGATTACTCATTAATTCAAGGTAAATATTCACAAGGAAACATCGGCCATCACGTATTTTAGTGGAAGGAGAGCAAAGAGAAGAATGTCAAAACCAAAGCAATGGGGAAGGGAATAAGTCTTACCTCTGGTCCTGAAGTTTTCTTCTCTAGATGAGTGGGTAGTAAAGGCTCCAAATCGAGCTTGTAAAATAACTGCATGCCCTTTGCACAGAGGCTAGAGTAGACTCCCGCAGCCCTGCTTCCCAGATACCTTGAAAAAGGTACCATCCTAATAATAAGGGAAGATATAGCCGAGCTTCAAATTGTGGGTTCAATTAAGTTTTCAAAATTGTTTTTTTTTTTTATCACCAGATGTAGGGGGTCATTCTAGTGCAGAGAGCTATATCTGAATAAATAAATGAAACAGATACCTATTTATTCTGTTTTCAGGTTGCTTCGGTGCTTAATGATAAATCCTGTGGTAAGAGTAAAAATCCTTACAAGTCTTAACACATAATTTGGAAACCATCTCTCCTCACTTATCCTAATTCATGAGATCAGGATTCTGAGGGCAGAGACCATTTGGTTTTCCTGAAGCCATGCTGTGAGAACAAGAAATGGCCCTGTTTAGTTGTCATGACCTCCTGCAGGGGAGATGGGCAACCTTGAATGACCTCCTGCAGGGGAGATGGGCAACCTTGAACTCTAGTGTCAGCCGCTTCATATGCGTTTTGCTCAGTTTTATGAATGGATGCATTAACTAAAAAGCATCCTAATCTGCTAATTATTTGTAAACCATCTTACATCCACTCTTTTCTCGATTTAGGGTTTGAAGCAATTCTGCAGTCACTGAAATTCTGTAGTTCACCCTGTAGTTACATTTTTTTTTCACCTTCAAAGAATACAAGGAGTGTTTCAACCTACATTTTAAATATGAAGAAGCAAATGTGTGAAGTGAGGAAATAAAAATACACTGAGGTTTTTTTTTTTTTTTGGAACCTATATACTTTCAAAGCATGCATATCTTAACAAGAAGTAAGCAAGCTCCATGCGAATACAGCCCTCGCTTATCTTATTCATCAATACAGCCCCAATACTTTTATCAGTGCCTGACATGTAGTAGGCACTCAACAAACATTCCTCGAATGAATACGTACTTCTTTTAAGAAATGCATTATTATGCATCTAAACTGTTTTCTCTTTCATGTTAACCATGACCTTTTAAAAAAAATAATCTGTCTGCTGCAACAGCCGAGAATGAGCTCAAAATCCCTCCCAGCTTCTAACTACTCATCAAAGACATGAGTATCACCTGTCAGGTGACTGTCAGGCCCAAGTTGGAATCACTGCTGTCCTCTTCTTCAACTTACAATACGTGTGCCTCATACCTCCCTCTGAATTTGAGGAAGGTAAATTTTGTTTTTTAAGTAAATGTGGAATTAAAGTGAAAGAGATAAAGAGCAATCCCATCAAAGAATTTTATAAATTCTTTTATAAAATATCACCTGCTTTACTTAAATATGCCAATATGAAATTTGAAGACAGATTTTCCAAGAATAATAGAGATGACTTGATTTGTTTTTATTATTGATGCATTAAAGGGTACTGGTAATCTTTGAAAGTAAAAGAAATTTCCACATTTTTAGAGAGGATATTTAAAATGTACCTACCTGCATGAATAAATATATTCCTTGCTGATACTGAAGCTTTGGGCTGTGATCGAGTACGTTAGGCACCTCTCAAGCCCTAAAGAATAAGTGGAAAATGATCCCAGCCCCAGTGAACTCAGATCATCAGTCCCTGCTGAGTTTGCCCGGCTAACTCAGACTTCACCTTTACAACTCCTGTTTTACCTTCCGAAAGACATGCCCCTCCCTATGGAGACATGTGAGGGCATCCCTTTAAAATCGCACTTCGGTTAAGCTTTGTGGGGCTAGAGCTCTCTCAGTGTGCCCTCCCTCCCCCCTCCTCCCAGCACAGGCAGCGGCGCTCAAACAGTTAACCACCTTCTAAGTATCCCGGTAATGCATTCCTGCCACATCACTCCTCAGCTCTCCAGAATCCGATTTCTGAAAATGTCTCTACACGGAGACATTCACTCCCCTGCTCAACAGAAAGGGCTGCAGTCAGGGCCAAGGAGAGTAAAAAATGAGCTTACAAATGTGGGGCAGGACATGCGTGGGTTTTTTTTTTTTTTCTTTGACTCAGAGAACTCAAGCTTCGGCCTGACAGTCTGAGACTCAGGCGACCACCTTTAACATACACACGAAGGATGATGATTTGTTCCCTGAATACCACTGGCTGGCAAAGGCCCTAAACAAATTATTAGAAAGTGTGTAGGGTGGGGGAGGATTTAGTCTCAATTATTAACCCGTGGGAAGTTCTATACATGCAACTAAAAGCAAATATACTTTTTTGTATGTCCAGTTGCCTCCAAGTGCTGGCATTTGATGTGTTAAAGTCAAATGACTATGGCAATTAAGGTTCTAAGTAAAAAACTCAAGGTATTTGACTGAAGGGATATGCTAGCTCTTTGTGCTGAGTAGGAAGAGCAAGTGAGGCTGAAAAAGAAGGGAATGGGTCTTAGAGAATGCATTAAGCCAAAATAGCACACTTGTCCTGACCATCCTAGGTACTGTGTCTCAATAATGAGGAAGAGCAATACCCTTCTGTGGGTTGGAAAAGCCAGGACGAAGGAGACTTAAGTTAAGCTAGCATACATCAAAAATAATTGACAACGGTTAGGCTTCATTGTGGAGAATCCTGCGTTGGCATTGCAGCCACCAGCCCACCACCCACCTAAGAATTATTATTTGAAAAGGATGTCAGAGGATTATAGAAGATCCTTGTGTCTGCTCCAATTAGGATCAACAGTTTTGCTGCTTGCTCACTGAGCATTCAGTATGTAATGATGAAAACATACTGACCCCTGCTGGAACTGTGTAGAAGTGCAACCTATTCCCCTCTCCCAACTGACCTAACAGGCAGGCATCCTTTTTGCTTGTGCCCAGCCTCAGGGGTTGTGTTTATTTTAGAGACGGCTCTGTATCACAATGGCAATATCAAAATAATTAATTGAAAAGATTGCTTCAGCATACTCCATGAATCCAAGACAAAGCTTCTAATAATCTAGTCTTACAATTTCTCTATCACATATCTACTGCATTTCTATCTTAATTCAAATTGTGGGCACCAGGCAACTAGCATCAAATCTGGTCCTTTCTATATTTCTTAGACTCCATGGACTCACCGTCCCCAAAATACAGTCTTTTCCAAGAAACTTAAAGTCTGGGAAATGCACTACAATTTTGAGTAATTATTTTGTTTCCACTATGAATATTGTCCCAGAGGTTTAATCTTGGTGACAAATTCCTTCTAAGCTATTTTCTATATGAGTAAGAGTCATAAACCTGTGTTACAGTAAAATATCATGGAGAAATTTTGCCTCTGAAGAATTCTTAGCGAAAAGTTCAGGGCAAAAAGCCATTTCCAGCATATTTGGGGTCACTAAGTTGTTTTCCAGCCAAGTGATTACAGGACACAAAACAATTAATTCATAGAATGCACGGCTTGCTATTTTGCAGGATGTATTAAAATAGTTATTAGAATTCTTGCTCTTTGGTGGGGGTTAGAAACAAAGGATTTATTGAGTAAGTTAACAGAACAATTGTATCGATGTCAGCAAAGTTAGTATAAGCTCTCCAACAACACCTAGGCAATGGTCCCTTGGCATGCTCTATTAGCTGGCCGCCTCATGAGGTTCGATGCTTAGCCAAGACTGGGAGGCCATTCTGTGTACAGATCATTTAGCCTGGCTCCAATTAATAGTTGCCACAGCACCCCTCAGCTCAACCAACTGTTCTGAAAATGCACACTGTCAGTCATATGGGAAAAAAAAACCTTGCAAGCTCCATTCTAGCTCCATATAAAGAAAATGTGAAGGACATGTGGTATTTATAATAGTTCAGTGGTCATCTTAATAACTAGCCCTTTTCTTAGGAAAAAAAAACTAGATCCATGATTAGGGTAAATTAAGTAACTCATAATAAACTGGTTATATAAGAGGTGTCACCTGGTTTTATAATTTATACTGAAAAAAAATTGAGTCAAAATCAAGGACTTTATCTTTTTATTCACTGCCCTATCCCCAATTCCAAGGACATAGCTTTATATATAATGGGCATTTATTAAATATTTTAACTTGTGAACTATATGTTCTAAAATAATAATATTACCTAGCTTATGTCCTAACCTTTTTGTTTTCCAAAGATATAACCATGAGCAAATTACTTAATTTCTCTAAACCTCGGTTTCTTTGACTATAAATACAACTGCTATCTTAAAGAAAATGAGATTCATTTTATAGAGATACTTTATGATTTTAAAAACAACACAAATTGCATTATAAGTAATACTGTGCACACTGAAAAAGAAATAAATGTTTCTCTCCTTAGAGTCAAGAAAAATTTCAAGTTAAGGGAAGAATTAGAAAAAAACTGTTCATCAAGATAATAGGAACTGAACCAGACATAAATATATGGAGTTAAATGAGGGGGAAAAAAGCTGATAGCAGTCGTTAAAGAAAAATTATTTCAAAAGAGTCCCATGGATTATTGTTATAGGTTATCTTAATCAGAGACAAGGACACACTGGAATGGGGAAGGAGTATGAGTAATCCTTTCAACAGGGAAAGAAAAATAGAAATTAGCTTGATTTCCCAGAAATAATGCTATCAGAAAGGCAGAAAGAAATATCGCTGTCAGAAAGAGAACACAAATAGGAAGCCTAAGCTCACGTGGCTGAGTCACAGTGTCTGCCATTTTAAAAAGTCCCCATCCATGGCATTTACATTTCAAAGTTGTTCAAGAAACAAAATATTTTAGCAGTAATGTACAAAGATATTCCAAGCCAAATTTATCATTTAGGATAGAAAAACATCAACTAAAATGCCTATTTATGTCATGAGAAAAATTGTACAGACTTAAAGTCAAAGCTAAACATTTCTCGGAACCTCTCTAGGTTGCCATGTGATTTCCTGTAGCTCATTTTCAATGATAGACATATAATTAAAGATGAAAAAAAAAAGATCTAGAAGATGAAAGACTGAGTGGGAGAGCTCTTATAATGCGTTTTAAAATGTTCCTCCTGCTATGAGCACATTGAGGTAATGCAGTAATGCATAGTATACTGGTTTCATTTAGTTTTGGAATCTCCGTGATATCCCTCAGAAAACACACCACTACACAGCTGCTGAACACTCAGCAGGGATGGTGACGAGGTCTGGTCATCCCAGTCAACCAAAACCCTGCCTATCATTCCATGAAAACTTACCTCAGCGCTTTGTGGCAACTTACTTCATCCCTTAAAACACTTCCATTTAAAACACATTGCCATTTCCCGTTGCTCATTATTTCCAAAAGGAAATTTGATTTATATCTAAAGTTATCCAAAAAGATCTCAATGTTCACATTCCACACACTGAATGTTTCCTATAGATACAGCCTATCACCAATTATTCAATAAATAATAAGCTCCCTACTACAGAAATTTAAATCCCCAAGATTTTTTTTTCTGAGATAAAACGTTTTGTGGCAGACACCATGCAGGTGGCTAGACTATTAAAGTTATATTTATAGGGTAATCACCTAATTGCTAGCTGAATAAAACTTAGTATGAAAAGCATGTGGAAATTTTAATTACAAGTTACACTTTAACTATTACACAAGTCAGAATCATAAAATTGCAAAATTCATCAGAAAGCATGGCATAATCATGGCAGAAAAAAAAATCAATAAACCAAAGAAATCCAGTAGGTTTAAGCCTCAGTTCCTGAACCCGGTCACTTCACCAATATCCTTCAGGCTGACCCTAAATCATCCGTGCCTCACCTGGATAATGACAGTCAAGCATTTTTCAGTATTCTTCACTTTTAATTCTTCTCTATTGTCACTTCAACTGTGATATTATTATAACTTAGTCATTATTTAAGTGATGTCTTTGATTAGTGGTTTTGGAAAGCTTGGCATAATTCAGTTTAAGAAAGTATAATATGTGTGCTATAATTATCTTAAACTAATGCTCAAAATCATTTCAATAAAGAGAAAACTTCCCCTTCCATTTTTACTCAGTCATCCTGTATTCTGTTTACATGAAAATCCTGACCATTACAACTAGTAAGGAAAATAAAGAATGAAGATCTGCTTTATAAAGAAAAATTAGGGGCGCCTGGGTGGCTCAGTCGTTAAGCGTCTGCCTTCGGCTCAGGTCATGATTCCAGGTCCTGGGATCGAGCCCCGCACCAGGCTCCCTGCTCGGCGGGAAGCCTGCTTCTCCCTCTCCCACTCCCCCTGCTTGTATTCCCTCTCTCACTGTGTCTCTCTCTGTCAAATAAATAAATAAAATCTTAAAAAAAAAATAAAAGAAAAATTAACCATAAAACAGCTTTATTTGAGCATATTCTATAAAGCACTATTTTGAAACACACACACACACACACACACACACACACAGAGCCCATATCTTCTGGACCATTAGGGCATGTCAATTTTATCTCCTATAGATCTTTTGAACCCCTTCACTTCATTCCATGCCACCCATCAAGCAGGTATAGGTGATTTCTATCTCTTGCCTGGACATCCTTCCCCAATTATTTCCTGCTGAGACTACCCTACACTAACATGACCACCCCCCCACCAGCCTCAACCAATTTTCCATAGGAAAGCCAGAGGAATCTTTCAAAAGGCAAGGTAAAAGTCTAAGTCAGTCACCTACCTGTTTCACACTTTACAATAGCTTCCCACCTTTCCCAGGATAAAGATAAATTTTTCATATCCCCTACAAGCACCTATGTGGTGGGCTCCCTACTACTTCCCCACCCTCTGCTCCCCCCAGTGATGTGGGTCTCCAATTCACTATACTCTCTCTCTCTCCTGTTTCCATTCTTCTCCTATCTGCATAATCAACTTGCAGACCTGTTAGGCATCTTCCTTAAGGAAGCTTCCCCTCACATCCCGCCTCTTACAAATACCCTCATATGGGCTCTCCTAGAACCTCCCCTTCAGGACACTTCTCACAGTTGCAATTTCATGTGTTTGTTGCTGAATTAATGCTGTCTTTCCTCCCAGACTATAAGCTGCAAGAGGACAGGGGCAATGTTTGGCTTTGCTCATCATTCCATCATTAGCACTTGACAAAAAGTTCTGGGATTTAGAAAATTTGAATATTGAGTACTGAATATTTTTTGAATGAATAAATGAATTCAGATTATCTAATTTCATGCCCTAACCTGCCGATTCACCACCAAACCTGTCCTAAATCTGCGAACTCTTCCAATGGGTGTTTTCTGACATTTGAGAATAGCTAGGTCCCATTCTCAGGCTCTTAATCTTTCCAAATATAAAGATATTTTAAGGTTTGGGTTAAGGAGGTTTGTCATCTTTTTATTTTCTGGGGTTTTTTTTTTTAATTATAAACACAACACAAATATGACCAAAAGCTAGGTTTACGCTTTTTTTAATTTAATTTACAGGGGAACAAGTATTCAATATCTATTTTCTGTGTTTGCTTCTGTTACTCAGCTTCAATATTTACTTTTAAATAGCTAACCACTAATATAACGGTAAGGGCCACCTTGCCATACATGCTCAAATGTAAAGAAATATAAGGGGTGAAATAGCTCTGAGATTTAAATTTATTGAAAATGCCACATAGGAGGTAAAAATGATCATAACATTAAAAAGGGATTCTACACCTTTACCTTTGCTTCTGTAAACCACAGTATATATGTAGGATCAAGAATAAAATGTTATTGGAGAACACAGAGCCCATAAGTGATTTGTAACCTTAAGTCTATTTTCATCCCATCCCAATGTGGGACCACACATTGGTAAGTGTATAATACACTTTTTTTTTTTCCCTTAGAAGCTATCAAGAACACTAAAATGCATCAACAAGTGTGTTAAATTAATCCAAATTGCCAGGAGAGGTGTTGACTCCAAGATAGGATATTTGCATGGAAATAATGTTCCTAGTCTAAATCTGGTCTGTTCCTTGGATAGAAACTTGGTCTTCTCGTTCGCTAGTTGTTTCTTCTGGCTTAAAGCTACTCTTTCCTTGCCACCTTTAATGATGGCTCTCTTTGTGCCATCACAAGGCTCTTCTTACTACCTCTCACAGAAGAAATGGCTAGACAATTTTTATTTTTGTTATTTTGTGGATTTAACAGTTGCTTCTTGAAAAGATTACATTTATTCTCCCTTATATATTGTAAAATATACAAAAATGTTGACTTCCTACGTGTAAATAAAAAAAATCTAGGACTCATAGTTTATACAGACACTCAAATCCATCAATCCCTGAGTATTATTACTGAAGTTTCAGTAGCATTTTACATCAACAAAGTCTCATCTCTGTTGCCTTCCCATTCCTATTTGTATCCTATGGTCTTACTCTTGTTTCCTTTAAAAATTTTTCATTTTATTCTGTGCCAAAATATTCTAACTTGCTTTTTCTCCAATTTTCTGTTTAGTTAAATCATCACAACATACTTTTCTGAAAAGGGGAAAAGTAGACAAGAAGAATCCCAATGAACTGGAGACTTTCTCTCCTTATTACAAACATACACACTTCCTCCAAAAGAAACATAATCCAGGAATTCTTGAATATTAAAAATGCAATATAAAATAGAGAAGTGGAAGTATCCTCTTTTTTTAATTTAATTTAATTTTTTTCTGTTATGTTAGTCACCATACAATACATCATTAGTTTTTGATGTAGTGTTCCATGATTCATTGTTTGCGTATAACACCCAGTGCTCCATGCAGAACATGCCCTCTTTAATACCCATCACCAGGCTAACCCATCCCCCCACCCCCCTCCCCACTAGAACCCTCAGTTTGTTTCTTGGAGTCCATAGTCTCTCATGGTTCGTCTCCCCCTCCGATTCCCCCCCTTCATTTTTCCCTTCCTTCTCCTAATGTCTTCCGTGCTATTCCTTATGTTCCACAAATAAGTGAAACCATATGATAATTGACTTTCTCTGCTTGACTTATTTCACTTAGCATAATATTTGACAATAATAGAAAATAACATTAAGAGTCTGTACTGACAAAGGTCTAACTTGAAACAAGTCAATAAAGCTATACTCCCAAAGAATGGAATTGGTTGGTGAATGTTCTGAACGGTTCTGTTCACGATTATGGAAGCCACAGCTATAATGTGGGGATATTCTTTTCTTTCTTTTTAGCACAAAGAGCATAGTGTGTGTGGTGGGAATTGGGTGAAGTAGGGTGGGGTAGGGTGGGAAAGAGATTGTGGGCTTTCGTAATTTCATAAACAATTTAAAAGGAATTCATGGCAAAACTGTGCAGTGTCTATTACTCTAACATATATTAAATGTTGAGGTTTTCAAAGGCTGCATTTTTCCAAAACTTTATATGAAGATTATTATAGTTCTTTTTTTTATTTTTATTTAAGGCTTATCACATTAAAGATCATTAATCTATAAGTGAAATCAAATCATGTTTTTTTAAATTCTTGATATTATGCAGATATAAGACATTATCATTATTATTATTATTATTACCTAACCAGGAGCCTAAAATTATACATTAAAATAGGAAAGATTTGGAGGCCAAAAGTATAAACTTTGTTATAAAATAAGTCATGGGAATGTATTGTACAGCATGATGATTACAGTTAATAATACTGTATAATATATTTGAAAGTTGCTAAGAGAATAGATCTTAAAATTTCCTATCAGAAGAAAAATTGTAACTATGTATGGTAATGGATGTTAACTAAATTTATTGTGATCATTTCATGACATACACAAATATCAAATTATTACATTGCACACCTGAAACCAATATTATATGTCAATTGTATCTCAAAAACGATTACAAAAAAGTAAAGGCTTATCTTTTAACATAATTAGTTGTATTCTATCTTTTAATTTCACAAAAATATATTCATAGTTGCCCGGAAAGATTAAAATTCATCTTCTGCAGGAAATGTTTCCAGGGTGAACTATCTGTTCATTTGGACACACTCTCCTGTTGGTTTTCATAATCTGGGTTATAGTTTACAGCATTTATGTATGACATGGCAAATAATACTTCATATGTATGTCCTAAGCCCTCAACTAGAATGTAAACTTGAAGGAGAAACAAAAAAGTTAAATATTCAAAGAAAAAGTATAGGCTATAATGTCGAAAAAATCAAGTTCAAATTTTTCTTCCATCATTTCCTATTAGCTTGACCAGGGACAAATTATTTAATCTTCCTAAACCTTAATTTCCTATTTATAAAATGCAGAAACTAGTAGTACCCTACCCCTGGGACTGTTATTAGAATCACATTACAAAGGTATGAATTTAGCTCAATAGCTGGCACAAACTAGCTCAATAAGCATTATTATTATTTTTAAATGCTTCAAAATTGAACACCAATTTCCCTGGAGTCTTCAGTCTTCATGCATATGTACCTATTATGGTATTTAATACATGGTGGGTCCCTAATACATATAATTTTGAATGATAAGGACTAAACATTATTGCTATTATTACCGACATCATCATTATTGGCAGTACAATTCTTGTGAACATAGAATTAGTACTAAAATAATCACCCGATTGCCAACAAGTCATGCGAATTTCTTTTGTTTTGCTATCCTTATCTGGAAGAAAACATTTTTTAATAAAAGTATCTGCTTCCTGTATTTTGAAAGTTATGAAGAGCAATTAGTCTCAACTATATCTGGGGTAAAAACTGAAAAAATGCTGGAGGCATGAGACAGTCAATTTTGGGTAAAGAATTCCTAGAGACTGGTTTTTTTGAGTTCTCCACATGGGATACCACGGACAGACAGCTGTTGTGTGCTAGTCATGCAGAGGTTTAATACATTTTCACTGAACACATTCGGTGTGACAGGCATTTTTCTGGGCCCTGGGGACACAGTAGAGGACGAGACAGATGTGGTCCCACCCTCACAGCTCAGAGTGCAATGCCCGTGCACAGGGTCTGCAGGGATGAAAAGGGCATAAAATACTGGAAGTATCCCTAAGTTTTTCTTTTTCCCCACATTGTTGAACAGGTGTTGTGGTTGATTACACACGTTAGTTAGGGTGAAAATATTTCAAGTTTCTTTAGTAGTTTTGAGAATTCACAACCTGCTTGGTGTTAAACTAAATCTGACTTCAAAGCTGCTGATCTGGGATAACTCTACGTATGCAGGAGATAGAAACCAACAGACTCTAAAGAGAACCCGATGAAGCAGTATCCCTAAGTTGTGCGGATCAAAGTTTGGCTTTAGAGAATAACAAAACCATGTTGAATTAATCCAAGAGTATCATCAGGAGCAAATGAGAATTGCTGTGGTTCTAGGCTATATGGAGAGATTGGACCCAATTTCTCAATTTCCATTTAATAGCAAGGTATGAAATGGAAAAATCACTGAAGTCTCAGATATTCATTTGGGTGTGGAGGAAGCTTCCTGGAATGAAGAACCTAAAGGGAGACTCTGGGAGAACAGGCTTCTCACAAACACTTCCTGCTCAAACTTGTTTCAGACAGACTGAACATTTTATAAGAACAGGTTTCTTATTATATTCCTTTTAGCCTCCTGGACAGAAATCAGCTGGCTGAGAACCATTAGAAAACTATCAAGTCTTTTCAAACCTAAAGTAAAAAAGGAGAGTTTTATTGAAAGCTTTTTTAAAAATTCTACCCATATATCTGTATCTTTCTCTGTAACAAGTTTATGCATATATCAGATGCTTTCTTAATTTAGTCTCCAAAAATATGGAAAGTCAAATCAAATGTCAAATTCTAACACCTGTTACAAATAAACAAGCTTACCAAAAACCTCCCTGGACATGCTGATGGCAAGTTTTAGCCCCTCCTGAGAATTAATGAAAAATAGAGAGAGAGAGCTATATATTTTAGAGGAAATTCCCCAGATTTTCCTGGAGAGTTAAAGAATTTCCAGGAGCAGGAAATGAAGTCAAGTCCTTGCTATATTAATTCACTCTCAATACTTTCCAAAGACTTATTTGGGAAAATTTTCAAAGAAAGAGAAAAAGACTTTACCTGTCCAAAGTCAAGAAAATATGACAACATCTTGGTTCAAGGACATCTCCATGACTCCACAGACTTCAGAACTAGACTAAATTTCTTGGAGAGAGTCTGTAACTAGAAGTTCCTAAGAAGCACCTAGAAATCACTGGTAATTTTTGTCATTCCTACAACACATCAGCAAAGGTTCTAGGCCTTTGAACTTTTTATTCCCTGCACCTGGAATGTTATCTCCCCAATTCCCTACATGTTTATTCCTTCATTTCACTCAAGTCTCAACCCATAACCCTGTCCCTTCAGGTCTCCTTATTTTCCAGAAGCCCCATGCCTGATTCATTCTTTCTTCACTGACATTTTATTTGTGCTTACTGCACAATTTGTAACCCTACCCATTTATATTTACATCTTTCAAAGAGTAACTTCTCTTTTGTTTAATTTCCATCCCTGTCAACCTCACCTTCTGTCTAGCTTTTCAGCCAACTGTGGGGAAAATGGAGACAAAATCAACGTGGAGATCATAGCAAAATGATGCATTTTCTATCTTTGCATCACAACAGTTAGTTCTGATAGGATTCAAGGAATATATTCTAAGTGAGATGCAGGGTGGCATTTCTCTATTAAGCCTTTGGCATTCTTAGTTCTGATATGTGACATTTTATAATTTTGCACATACCCTAAAAGTTTAGGGTATGTGCTAATTCCCAGTTTTCCTCAGTTTTGAATCTGAGTCTTCAGGAAGTCACTTAGTCAACCATGATCTCTCAACAGGTGTTACTGCTTTCCACTGCTAATTGTTTACAGAGTATATCTTATTCCTGGGGTATTTAAAATGGGGGGATTTTTAAAGTGCCAGGCTATATCTCCATCTATGACAATGTCCCCTGCATTGATCGTGGCTCCATTTTTGTACATTAAACTCCTAGTACTGGCATCAAAACTTGGTTGTCTTTGGTAAAGATTTGTGTATTTTAATTGCATGGTGGGACACCACAGATGGGTTGTGAAATAATTGACTATAATTGCTACTCTTTGGGAGAGTGGGATTGAGGGAGAGAAGAGAAAGATTTATTTCATGATATTACATAACAATTATCAGGATCTCAAACAGAAGGAAATAGAATTGAACTCTTCCAAGCAGTATAAATCAAGTGTTTATTAAACTGTGTTGAGGCAAAAAAAAAAAAAAAGTATTAAGAATAAAACATTGTTCTGGTAGTTTGTACAAGGCACAAAATTGACCCATGACTACTGTAAAGAGGTATATAAAAATAAAGCTTGTTGCCATTAGCAAAATAAATCAGTAAAAGCTAATCACCCAGTGCCCATATCTTGGCTTCTAATATATTCTCCAATAAAGGAGCCAGGGCTCTGTGGATAAATAGTTGATGGTAGAGCTAAAGCAGAGAAAATACAAAGCAAGCAACATAGAGTGCTAGAAAGTAAGGAAGCAACAAAAAGGCATCCAGGCATCTGAAAGAGATCTCAGTGGCCCAAACTGGATAATTCTCAGGAATAAGCTGAACAATGTAGTATTGTAGTACAATGAAGCTATACTATAAAGTAAATATTCATGAGTTCATACTGATTTAAATAAATGATTAAATAATAAATTAGGGAAAAAAGACAAATATCTCCCATTGAAGAAGCCAAATAATTTATGTCGATACTGTCCTACAAGGAGGAAGACCTGAGTTTTCCATTCCATGAGGGATGACCACACTTAGTGACTTGATTCTAAAGGGTATGAAAAGGTTAATAAGAAAAAAAGTAACTATAAGTAGCAGAAACTGACAAACACTATCTAAGCCAGATGATCAACATCAACGATGATGAGTCAGGTTGATAGAAAGTACTCCTAATATCCTATGGTGAGAAGGGTGCTTCACCTCCATGGCCTTTCTCTCAGAAACACTTATCTCCAGTCGATCAAAAGAAAAACATCAGACAAATCCCAGATGAGGGATAGTCTGCAAAATACCCAACTAGTATTCCTCAAAACTGTCAAGGTTGTCAGAAATGAGGAAAGTCTGAGAAATTGTCACAGCCAAGAGGAGACTAAGAAGACATGATGATTCAGTGTAATTTAGTATCTTGGATGGGATCTTGAAAGAGGAAAAAAAAAAAGGCATTAGAGGAAAACTAGTGAATGATAACAATAGGGGACTCTGGGGATGCGGAACTCTACAGTATCTTTGCAGTTCATGTGTAAACCTAAAACTATGTTAAAATAAAAATTATTTAATTATCTGTACCATCCCAATTATGCAAAGGAATACATTAGGAATACTTAAACTAAAATAGTTGTATCCCTTGGGAGCTAAAAGTAATAATATTTCTGATAAAAAATCAACAATAGGTATCATTTCGTGAGCACTTGCAAAGTGCCAGCACCATGCTCAGGACCACACATGTTATTAACTCATTTCACACATGCAGCAAACCTATGAGCTAGGTAAAAATACCACCGCACTTTTGCATATAGGGAAACTGATGCACAGTCAGGGATTGACTGTGGCTAATCAGGGAGAGGGTTGTACAAACAATTAAAGTTGCACTATATAACATTTATCAGAGTAGACATCAATACTCAAAGGGATTATTTCACATAGAATGTGTTGATTAGAAGATTATAAAAGGATGAGTTGTTTCTAAGATGTAAAATAATATAATCGGATTTCTTACCCTAAGCTTTGGGTAGATTACAACTGCACAACAGAATACTAAACAATTCTGGGATGGGCATATGGTGATCTATTCTGTCCTAGGGATCTGAAGAGTCAGTACTTACAGACAAACCAGGATTCATATCAACAGCTTTTACTTATGAATGTCGATTATATGCCAACGATATGGAAATGAATGCAATAAGGACTAGCCAGCCAAGATTCTGGAATAGTGCTTCGAGAACCAAAATTTCTCTAAAACTTTATGAAAAAGTCTGACAATTAGGAAAATTACCGGAGTCACACTGGATCATGTCTGTTCAAGAGCTTTTCTCTTGGGGAAGGGAGTCTAACAGAGCTAAGAACCAGATGAAATGGGGGAGAGGGAAGACACCCAGACCTACAGTGATGAACAATGAGAAAGCACAGCAGGGAAAGTTAGATGAAACCACCCACAAGGTCAAGAACATTTGTTCCAGAGAGAACAACATGGGACCTGGCAGAGAACAGTGGACTTGCATTAGTCCCTTATTCACTCTGGTGTAAGACTCTTCCTGGAGGGGTAGTGGGGAGAAAGCAGAGCCAGTACGAGGCCCCTGCCAGCTTCTGTCTTTTAGAGAGACAGAAAACTGTGCTTGCTTCCAACTATGGATGCAAGGCATATGATGTAATTCCAGCACCTAGAGGGCCCCACACATACGAGTTCCTCCATAAATATTTACTGAATAATTCTCAAATTCATTTTTTGTTTATTAATTCCAAGTTAATTAATACCATCTAATTACATACTGAATGCATTCTGACAAGAAAAATCAAAATTCTAAATCACAGAGTGGAGGGATAAAGGAGAGGGAAAAAGATAAAATGCACAAATTCTCAAAATCTATTCACAACAAGGCTTATTTCAGATTTGTGTTCTGTCCATTAATTACGTACTAACATTCTGGGAATAGCTAATATACATTTGTTGCTCAAAAAATATTTATTGATCACTTGCTATGTGCCATACTTATACTTGTATCTGGTTTGGGGATGAGTTGAATGACAAGTGCTACTTTCCTCCAGAAAACTCAGCATCTAGAATAACAACAGTAACACCAGCAGTTAACATTTATCAGACACTGTGCTCAGCAGTGTTTTAAGCATGTTACACATATTAATTTGATCCTCTCAATAAACTTACAAAATAGGACTATTATTATTTCCATTTTTCAGATAAAACTAAGACTGAAGAAGCTTAAGTAACTTCTCAAGGTTATATAGCTGTTAAGTGACAAAGCTAAAAATCTGAACCCAGAAAAACTGACTCCAGAGTGCCAGACAGTGTGAAAAATATCACATAAAAACATGTGTGATTTATAAAATATATATTTATATATAATATACATAATGCATAGTGCAGGAAAATGGTAAATATTGAATATAAATAGTATAATATAAAATTCTATAATCTTCTCCAACCCGGAAGAGCCAAACACACTATGTATGTGTACTGGGATTGGGGGGGATGGTAGTGTTTTAAAAAGTCATAATAATCATAAAAAATAGAATAATGATTTGGTTAAATATACTAGCAGACTCATGGGAACCTAACCTCTAAATCTTTCTTTCAGGTTCAAGAAGTATCCAAGATATCTCTTATATATGCTCACAGTCTGAGTTTTGTCGGTCCCTCTTAGCAGCCTCCCCACCCTGTTATTTCTGATAAGATGACCTCAGAAGAGGAAGTGTTAACTCTGTTGAGATTTTTTCCACTGAAAGTTTTATAGAAAAAGATATGCTCCGTGTAGATCCTTCGGGAAAGAGAGGATTTTTCTAGGCAGTCAAAGAAGGGAAGGTATTCAAAGCTGAGGAAACAACAAGGACAAGTATTCCAGAATCTCTAGAACATAAGCTATAAAGACTAGAGAGAAATGCTCTGAAGAGATGGCCAGGGGCAGTTTGAATATAATCTCATAAATTTTTCTAAGGAGCCATTGAAAAGTTTTAGGGATTAACATGACAACTTGTGCTTTAGAAACAGGTGCAGAATCCGGTGGTAGACACACTAGCTAGGAATTTACTAAAATAGGGAAACAAGAAAAAAATGAGAATATGGAGTAAAATAATACAAAGACAGTATAAATTAAAGGGAATGGATATGAGAAACATGCTATCAGGGTCAAATTTACAATCTTCACTGACAAATTAATTTTTACTCATTCATTTATTCAAAGAATATCTATGAAGTACCTAACAAATTTTTGGCATGGCTCTAGATGCAGCAATGGGCAAGAGAAAGTCTTTTGCCTTATGATGCTTTACGGTGCATCCCAGTGAGAGAAGCACAAAGTAAACAAGTCTATAATAATATTAGGTAATAAGTGCAATGAAGAAAAATGCAGCAGGATAAGGTGAACTGATGGGTGGGTGCTCAGGACAATGTGAGAGGAGGAGAGTGTGCTAAACAGAATCATGATCCCTCATAGATGCCCAAGTCTTAAACCCCAGAACCTGTGAAGAGGTTATGTCACATTAAAAAGGGGAATTAAGTTTGGACATGGAATTAAAGGGGCTAACTACAGAGCTGTAAAATAGGGAGATTATCCTACATGACCTGGGTGATTCCAATGTAATCACAAGGGCCCTTAAAAGTGAAGGAGGAGGGGTGCCTGGGTGGCTCAGTCGGTTGAGCGTCAGCCTTCGGCTCGGGTCATGGTCCCAGGGTCCTGGGATCGAGCCCCACATCGGGCTCCTGGCTCGGTGGGGAGCCTGCTTCTCCCTCTCCTCCCTCTGCCTGCCGCTCCCCCCTGCTTATGCACACTCTCTCTCTCTCTGAAAAAAAAGAAAAAAAAAGTGAAGGAGGAAATAAGAAAAAGAGAGAGAGAGAGAGCAGTCTAATCAGGACTTGGCTTCATGTTGCTGATTTTCAAGATGGAGAAAATCCAGACTTCTAGGGAAGATAGCGGAGTAGGACGATCCTAGGCTCAACTCGTTCCATAGGTAGAGCGAGATAACCCCTGCATCAGTGTAAATCAGCCAGAAAACTACCCAAACATGGGCAGGACAGACTCTCCACAACTAAATGTAGAGAAGAGGCCACATCAAACAGGATAGAAAGGGCAGAGACATAGTTGGGTGCTAAACTGACCATGAACCTGTCCATGGGATGCCGAGAGAGGGAAAAAACAGACCCTGACCATAGGCACCACAGGCAGGAGGAAGATGAATCCTCATAACATTTGGCTTTGAAAAACAGAACCCAAATTTCACAAGTTCTTATAATCAGCAGGACTTAACACCTGGAACTTTAAAAAATCAATGGGCTCAGCTCTGGGAGAACAGAGAGGGCCAGAGGAAACTGAGTCCCCACCCTTAAAGAGACAGCACCATGGAGATACAGCATATAAGCAGCAGTTTGAAAAATGCCTTGTGTCTAAGGGAAGGAGATTTGTTTATTAATCTCAGAGCATGTGCTGGAGGAGCAGGAATCCCTGGGAGAATTTTTCAGGAACAAAAGAGCCGGCAGGTGATATTTCCCTCCCCGACCCCCCAACCAAATCCACAGACACCTGTAGGAACCAGTGTGCAGTGCCAACACTCCATACATACATAACTTGCTAGCAGGGCACCCCTCCCCTCCTTCTCTTGTGCACATGTTCCCTGTAGCCAGGCCTTGGTTCCAGGTTTTCTCCCACAGCAGACCCATGCAAACCTTGCTAACAGCCCATACAATCTGTCCTGCATGGTTCTGTACCCCTCTAACCTGGCTGGCATCAGTCCAGCAGCTGTAGGTCCCCTCCTGCAGCACACCAGTGCAGAACTTGCTGGCACCGTGTGCCATGTGCCCTGTCCACACACTCTCCTGCATACCTGCCCCCTCCAATGTACTCTTGGACAGTACCCATCCAAAGCAGGGCCACAAGCTTGGCAGTGTGCAAGCAGCCCCAATAGGGGCCAACACCGCTCTAAAGTGACTCCTGCCCCAGGGAGAGGGGAAGATAACCATACATACCAGTTCCACTATGGCCCCAGCAGTGGGCTGGGCACAGACATCTGGTCTGAGTACAGACTCCACCCACCAACAAAAGCTTCTCAGGGGACGACACATGGAAAAGCATCCTGTAGTTTGGTGCTACAACAGCTCTGGCAAACACCTGGTCTGATTGAACTTAATGCCATGGCAGCTCCAGACTGGCCCACAAAAAGCACAGGACCAAACCCTGCCCACAACAGGCAAAGAGAGCCATTGCAGAGGACTGGACTGGAGGCAAAATCTCAATCACAACATTAGGTGCACATAACACACATAGGAGACTTCATAAATATCCTTTGAATAAATGAATGAGTAAAAATTAATTTGTCAGTGAAAATTGTAAATTTGACCCTGATAGCATGTTTCTCATATCCATTCCCTTTAATTTATACTGTCATCAGTTTTCAATGAACAGGGGACATTACACTACAGAGCACCACAGGACATCTTCATAAGGCCACTACTTTCAGAGCAGGAGACACAGCTGGCTTCCTAAAACAAAGAAACAGGCACAGAGTTAGACAAAATAATGAGACAAGGGAATACGTCCCAAATGAAAGAACCCTTAACAAAGAGATAGGAAACAAAAAAGAACCAGAGCTTAAAAATTCAATAACTAAAAAAAAAAAAAAAAAATACACTTGATGGAATAACTAGTAGGCTAGAGGAAGCTGAAGAATGGATCAGTGACCTAGAAGACAGAGTAATGGAAAACAATCAGTTTCTCAGATGAACGAAAGTTAAATGAACTCATGACCACTAAGCCAGCCCTACAAAAAATGTTAAAGGAGACTCTGAGTCGAAAGGAAAGATCGTAAGTAGGAGAAAGAAAAGTAAGAAGCACAAAAGCAGTAAAAATAAGTGCATCTATAAAAATCAGTCAAGAGATTCATAAAATAAAAGGATGTAAAGTATGACACCATATACCTAAAATTTGGTAAGGAGAGGAGTAAAGAATGGGTTCAAAATTAAGTGGCCATCACTTAACATGGACTGCTATGTGCACAAGATGCCATATACAAACCTAATGATAACCACTAATCAAAAACCAGCAATATATATGCAAAAATAAAGAGAAGGGAATCCAAGTATATCACTAAAGAGAGTTAGCAAGCCATGAGAGATGAGAGCAAAAGAAAAGAACACAACTATAAAAACAACTATAAAACAAGTAACAAAATGGCAGTAAGTACATACCTGTCAATAATTACCTCAAATGTAAATGTAGATGGACAAAATGCTCAATCAAAAGACAGAAGAAGACAAGATGGATAAAAAAAAAAGCAAGACTAATCTATACGCTGCCTGTAAGAAACTGATTTGAGACCTAAAGACACACGCAGATTGAAAGTGAAGGAATGGAAAAGCACTTATCATGCAAACAGAAGTGAAAAGAAAGCTGGGGTAGCAATACTTATATTGGACAAAACAGACTTTAAAACAAAGACTGGGGGTGCCTCGTGGCTCAGTCGTTAAGTGTCTGCCTTCGGCTCAGGTCATGATCCCAGGGTCCTGGGATCAAGCCCCACATCGGGCTCCCTGCTCCGCGGGAAGCCTGCTTCTCCCTCTCCCACTCCCCCTGCTTGTGTTCCCTCTCTCGCTATATCTCTCTGTCAAATAAATAAATAAAATCTTAAAAAAAAAAAAGACTATAACAAGAGACAGGAGGACACTGTATAATAATAAAGGGAACAATCCTACAAGAAGATATAACAATTGTACATATTTATGCACCCAGCATACATAAAGCAGCTCATAACAAATATAAAGGAAGTAATCCATAGTAATGCAACAATAGTAGGTGACTAACGGCCCACTTACATCAATGGGTAGATCATTCAAACCGAAAATCAACAAGGAGGCAGTGGCTTTGAATGACACACTGGAACAGATGGATTTAACAGATATATTCAGAACATTCCATCCTAAAACAGCAGAATACACATTCTTTTCAAGTGCACATAGAACATTCTCCAGAATAAATCACATATTAGGCCACAAAACAAGTCTCAACAAATTTAAAAAGATCGAAGTCATACCATGCATTTTTTTTCTCACCACAATGCTTTGAAACTAGAAATCAACCACAAAAAAAAAAAAAAAAATTCTGGAAAGAGCACAAATACATGGAGGTTAAATAACATGTTACTAAACAATGAATGGGTTAACTAAGAAATCAAAAAGGACATCAAAAATTACATGGAGACAAATGAAAATGAACACACAATGGTCCAAAATCTTTGGGATGCAGCAAAAGAGATTTTAATAGGGAATTTTATAGCAATTCAGGCTTACCTCAAGAAGCAAGAAAAATCTCAAATATACAACCTCACCCTATAACTAAAGGAGCTAGAAAAAGAACAAACAAAATCCCAAAACAGTAAAAGGAAAAAAATAATAAAAATTAAAACAGAAATAAATAAAATAGAAACAAACAAAAATAGAACAGATAAATGAAACCAGGAGCTGGTTCTTTGAAAGGATCAACAAAATTGATAAACCTTTGGCCAGACTCATCAAAACAAATGGAAAAAAACGGTGGGGGGGCGATGCAAATAAAACCAGAAATGAAAGAGGAGAAATAATTGCCACCACAGAATACAAAGGATTATAAAAGAATATTATGAAAAATTATATGCCAACAAATTGGACCACCTAGAAGAAATGGATAAATTCCTAGAAACATATAACATCCCAAAACTGAATCAGGAAGAAATAGAAAATTTGAACAGACTGATTACCAGCAATAAAATTTAATCAGTAGTAAAAAACCTCCCAACAAACAAATGTCCAGGACCAGAGGGCTTCACAGGTGAAGGTGAATTCTACCAAACTTAAATTTAAAGAGTTAATACCTATTCTTCTCAAACTATTTCAAAAAAAAAAAAAAAAACAATAATAGAAGAGGAAGGAAAAGGAAAACTTCCAAATTCATTCTATGAGACCAGCATTATCCTCATACCAAAACCAAAACACTACAGAAAAAGAAAACCACAGACCAATATCTCTAAGGAACAGAGATGCAAAAATCCTAACAAAATAATAGCAAACCAAATCATGAAATACATTAAAAAAAATCATTTACCATGATCAAGTGGGATCTATTTCTGGGATACAAGATTGGTTCAATATTTGCAAATCAATCAACATGATATATCACATCAATAAGAGAAAGGATAAAAACTATATGATCATTTCAGTAGGTGCAGAAAAAGCATTTGACAAAGTACAACATCCATTCATGATAAAAACCCTCAATGAAGTAGGTTTAAATGGAACATAATTCAACATAATAAAGGCCATATATGAAAACCCACAGCTGATGTCACTCTCAATAGGGAATAAAAAAATGAGAGCATTTCCCCTAAGATCAGGAACAAGACAAGGATGTCCACTCTCACCACTTTTAGTCATCATAATACTGGAAGTCCTAGCCACAGCAATAAGAAAACAAAAATAAATAAAAGGCATTCAAATGGGTAAGGAAGAAGTAAATCTTTCACTATTTGCAGATGACATGATACTATATCTAAAAAACCCTAAAGACTCCACCAAAAAAATTACTAAAACTGATAAATGAATTTAGTAAGGTCACAGGATACAAAATCAATATACAGAAATTCATTGCATTTCTATACACCAATAATGAAGTAGCAGAAAGAATAATTACGAAAACAGTCCCATTTACAATTGCTCCAAAAAGAATAAAATACCTAGGAATAAGCTTAAGCAAGGAGGTAAAAGTCCTGTACTCTGAAAACTATAAAACGCTGATGAAAGAAATTGAAGATGACACAAAGGAAAAATATTCTATGTTCGTGGATTGGAAGAACAAATATTGTTAAAATGTCCATATTACCCAAAGCAAACTACAGATTTAACACAATCCCTATCAAAACACCAACAGCATTTTTCACAGAACTATAACAACAACAACAACAAAATCCTAAAATCTGTATGAAACCACAAAAGACCCTGAATAGCCACAGCAATCTTGAAAAAAGAAGAACAAAACTGGAGGTATCACGATCCCAGGTTTCAAGATATACCACAAAGCTGTAGTAATCCAAACAGAATGGTACCAGCACAAAAGTATACACATAGATCAATATAACAGAATAGAAAACCCAGAAATAAACCCACAGTTATATAGTCAATTAATTTTCAGCAAAACAGGACATAATATCCAATTTGAAAAAGACAGTGTCTTCAACAAATGGTGTTGGGAAAACTGGTCACCTACATGCAAAAGAATGAAGTTGGACCACTTTCTTACACCATACACAAAAATAAACTCAAAATGGATTAAAGAACTAAATGTGAGACCTGAAACCATAAAAATCCTAGACGAGGTTACAGGCAGAAATGTCTCTGACATCAGCCTTAGCAACATTTTTCTAGATATGTCTCCTGAGGCAAGGGAAATAAAAGCAAATGTAAACTATTGGGACTACATGAAAATAAGAAGCTTCCACACAGCAAAGGAAACAATCAACAAAACTAAAAGGCAACCTATGGAATGGAAGAAGATATTTGCAAATCGTTTATCATATAAAGGGTTAACATCCAAAATAAAGAACTTATACAACTCACAACCCAAAAGAGAAATAATCCATTTAAAAAATGGGCAGAAGATATGAACAGACATTTCTCCAGAGAAGACATCCAGATGGCTAACAGACACATGAAAAGGTGCTCAACATCATTCATTATCAGGGAAACACAAGTCAAACCACAAGGAGATATCACTTCACACCTGTCAGAATGGCTAAAATAAAAAACACAAGGAACAGCACACGTTAGTGAGAATGTGGAGAAAAAGGAATCCTTGTGCATTCTTGATAGGAATGCAAACTGGTGTAGCCACTGTGAAAACAGTAAAAAATTAAAAATAGAAGTAACATATGATCCAGTAATTTCACTACAGGGTATTTAGCCAAATAATACAAAAACTCTAACTCATAGGGATACATGCACCCCAATGTTTATAGCAGCACTATCTACAATAGCCAAATTATGGAAGCAGCCCAAATGTCCATCAAGTGATGAATGGATAAAGAAGATATAGTACGTATATATGCACAATGGAATATTACTCAGCCATAAAAAAAAACAAATGAAATCTTGCCATTTGCAATGACAATGAGGAGCTAGAGAGTATAATGCTAAGTGAAATAAGTCAGAGAAAGAAAATACCATATGATTTCAATCATATGTGGAATTTAAAGGAAAAAAGAGACAATCCAATAAACAGACTCTTAACTACAGAGAACAAATTGATGGTTACCAGAGGAAGGGAGGTAGAGGATGGGTGAAATAGGTGAAGGGGATTAAGAGTACACTTATGACGAGCATGTATAGAATTGTTGAATCACTATATTATACACCTGAAATGAATATAACACTGTACTATGCACAACTGTACTGGAATTAAAATTAAAAAAATAGCCGGGGAAAGTTTAAAAAGAAAAAAAGAAAGCACCATGAACCAAGGAATGTGAGTGGTCTCTAGAATCTCAGGTGGCAGGGGAAGGGATTCTGCCCTCCAGCCTCAAGAAAGGAAAGCAGCCCTTCTGACAGCTTGATTTAACCAAATAAGACCATGGCTGACCTCTGACTTCCAGAATTGTAAGAAGATAAATTTTTATTTTTTTAAGCTAAGTTTGTGGTAATATGGCATAGCAGCAATAGGAAACTAACACAGGGAGCAAGAGCTCCATCACTGGATGACTGGTTGAATGATGAGTGGTGGTACCACTACTGGAGGTAGGGGAAATACAGGGAAGGGGAGATTTCTTACTTGTTATTCAGGGTAGGTATTCAGGAAAAGATAATGAGTTCAATTTTGAAATTCTTAAGAGTGAAGGCACCAATATGGACAACCAGATGGAAATGTTTAGAATATAGTTGGATAGAAATGTCAGAAAAAATAGGAAAGTAAATTTCAGAGTTTTGTCTTGTTTTTAATCAATTTGCATGTGGTAGTGGGAGCCATAAGCAAGGATACAATTGTCCAGGGAGTATTTGTAGTAGTATGAGAAGTAAGGAATTCCTGGAGCAGAGATCTCACTTACTCAGAACACTCACTCACTCACTTAGAGGGAAGTTGGGAAAACAGTGACCCACAAGGAAATCATTTCTATCTAGATATAGCTAACCCCACTTCATATCTCACTCCTAAGTTTAGATCCACATTTACAAGAGCTTCTTGGACATCTCTACTCGAATATCACATAAGCCCATTAAATTTGTTGTGTCTAAAATGAAATTAATCTTTTCCCACAAACCTGAACTTCCTGCTTCGTCTTTACTTTCAGCTAAGGATACCTCCAGGAACTTCATTGCCCAAGGTAGAAACCCAGGGATTAACAATGACTCCTCTTTCCTCTCACTATGCTCTTCGTAAAATCTTTTATTACATTTTGTCAATTCTACTTTCTTAAGCTTTCAAATTCCTCTGCTTCTCCCTATTCCCCACCAGCCCCTCCCATGTCCAAGGTCACTGTCATCGTTCAACAAGACTACAACGTTAGCTTCCCACGTGCAGTCTTGCCCCTCCCCACTCCAATCCCCACACTGCTTCCAGCATGAGATTTAAAAGCATTAGTGCTCATGGCCTTGCCCTACTGAGAACCCTCCAATGGTTTCCTGTATTTTCAGGATAAAATATAAATCCCTGAACATGACAAAAATTCCCTCAATGATCTCACTCTTGACTATGTCCCCATTCTCAATATCTCTCCTAAGTCACACACAAAAAAAATGCCTTTTCCTAAATATGCCATTTGCTCTGTCATGTGTCCCATCTTTTTCACATACTATTCCCTCTACCTTTAACAAATCCTGCCTTTCTTCACCTGGATAAGTTATCCTGCTCCTTCAAGACTCAACTTATATACTACTTCTTTCATACATCTTTCCCTGACATCTCCAAAGTTTACTTAAGAGTTCCTCCAGTGTGATCCCTTATGCAGAAAAGAGATTAAAAGTATTAAAAGTAAATCCCAGAACTGACTAACCACTGAGACACCAGACTTGTGAAAGACAGAAAACAAGGGAGCTCTGGAGTCTGGTAGCAAAAACTCCTGACACTATTGTCATGATGCCACCACTGGAACAAATTTATACAGAGCTTATTTTTCATCCTTGTGTCATTCTCTCCTGATTCAAAGTCCCAGGAGAGAACCAGATTAGCTTGGCATGAGTCACATGACGATCACTTAGCTAGATGAAGGAGTATTGGTATACATTCTTACCAACAGCATACCCATGGGGAGAAGGTAAAATTCCACAGTGAAATTAAGGTGCTGCTACTAAATAGAGAACGAGAGAGAGAGAGAAAGTTCAAAACAACAAATATCTACTAAAGCCTTGAACCAAATGTGAGAGTCATCAGATAGGTGTCAGAAATACCCTTTTTTCCCTAAAATATGAGAACACACTGGAAAAACAGAGCACCCAGTCAGCTATCCCGTTTTCAAGGCAGTTGGTATGTCATTATAACAGTGACCTAGTAAGTCAGCATTCATTAAAATGGGTTGCAGGCTAAAATCAGGGCCATTTCTTTTGTCATCTGAAACATATTGAAAGCTGAAAAAAAGCATTTTGTGCAAAGGGAAATGATACTCTTTTTAAAAGTTTTATCACGAGTAAGGAAATTTCTAGGTTAGATTAACATCTTATTTGTAGTCCCAGGGCTCATGAGAATAAGTAAAGGGCTACACCCTTTTTCTGGGAGCCATGAGCATCTTTCTGTTACCTCTTATTTTTCTTAGGTGCCTCATGGAAGTCACGTGGCCCAGCCCGCTCTAGCACAGACATACTCTCAGTTTCAGCAGACATCAACTGTCTTTCCCTCTCAGCTTCTGACCCTGCCAGCCTCCACATGTCACAGGCATGTACTTCTATTTTTTAAATTAGGACATGAGTTTCCCATTTACAAAAGGGATAGAGCACTCAAAGACACATCTTGGCTCAGTAACAGACCATGGAATATGATCATTCTATAGTAGAGTGGGCACAGATAGGCCTCCTCTCAGTGGAATCCCTTGGAAAGATCACTTGAAAGAAGCTTTAGTGAGAGGCACACTCCTCATTGCAGTGTCAAAGTTCAAACCTAAATCTTGGAATGCAGAACAGCCTTGTTTTCTGCAAATTGAATACGAAGTAGCCAGACAGCACAGGGAACTTACTCAATGTTTTCATTCTTAGGCCACCAAGTTCATTAGCATTCATTTTTTTTTTACTTTTATCTGTTGATGGATATTAACAGAAGCAGAATTAGCTACAGTCTGATATCCCAATTAACAGAGAGAGGTGCTTTTTCTAAAAAAGTGACAATAACTTGTAGAGGAAAAACTAGTAGAGAAAGACAGTCTTCTTATCCTGATATCTCTGCTAACTGGCAATGTTACCTTGTGTGAAATACTTTTCTGTGTTTCTAATTCTCTGTCGTGCATAGTAATATCAGCTGTGAGAGCTCAATAAGATAACTAACATAAAATTTGGGAAAAAATGAGCTACCATAACCAAAGTCAAAATAGATCAGTGTTTTGACAAATTCACTATTGTACTCCAAAGTATAATTCCCATCCAATAATATTTCTAGTTTAGGTTCAGAAACTAGAGAAGAGCTCCATTTCTTCCTACTGATGTATAATGCAGTTACTTTCCAGTTATCCTCCCTAGAAAACTAACGAGTGGCTTTTTGGTCAGTAGATGTTTTGGGTAATTCCCCTCAAAATAGGAAAATTAAAATTTTGAGAAGTTCACTGAGTTAGATTAAAAATTTTACTAGATTTCATTTCTATTATTACTTAACTATCAAAACACCAATCCTTTAAAGAAAATTTGACATAGTATGAGACAAGTCAGATAAATATAATGTTGACTATTCGTGGGTACATGCATGTTGAATCTAAAAATTGTATTTAATTGATTCTGGAAACACTTTTTGAAGTTCAATAAGTGCTTCAGAAATCAGCTGGGAGTCCACAAATGGTAACAGTATTTAGCTCATTTCAATGGAAATGGTCTCATTAAACGTCAGCTGCTAAAAATGTATGAGCAAAGCCATGTCCTTTGCCCTCCTGGAGGAAAGAAACCCTCCTTGCACAGTTTTGCTTTTAAAATTAATCCTTGTTTAAATTGTTAACTCTTGCTCTAGTGGTGGCCCATGGCAAGAAATTCAAGCCCCTCTCCTTCTCTCTTACCTAAGCATTTGCAAACCCTTCAGCCAGCTCTGATACTGTCAATGCAAAATGACTTTTCTAACTGCATTTAAAGTATTTTAACCAGCTTTAGTGATAGACTTTCTTCCTCAGTGCAGAAAATGCAGTTTAAATCAAAACTTCAGAATGCTAAACATGCATGTTTTCTACAACATGATCTCAAAAATTCCAAAAGTAATGAGCAATATCAGTAACATCAGAATAGATATCGAGTAAAATAGCCAGATGACATTAACTAAGCAACACTCTTAGGTTATCTGTTCTTTAAGAATTAACTAAATGGAAAATTTTCAAATAATTTTGTTCTCACAGTAAGAGGCTTGCTTTAAAATAGGTGGTTTCAAGGAGGGATTTCATTTCTATATTAGGTAACTTAAAATAATAGGATATTTAGGAAAACATCATATAGAGTCTGCCTTGAATCAAAGCAATTTCAGCATATAAAATTCATATCAGAATTGTAACTCATGGGAAATACTTTTTTAATTGGAACATTGAAGCTTGCATTGTTATCACTTTAAGTCCTTAGAACTGCTCATTTTGCACCAATGTTGATTGTTTATTTTGAGCCATTAGTGAAGCTCACATTCTAGAAATATTCAATCCAAATTAAGGAAAAGAGCACCAACTGAAAGAATATTTTAATTACTCTTCAAGATTAAAGTCCCTAAGACACACAAAAAAAGGAAAGACATTTCATGCTCATGGATTAAAAGAATAAATATTGTTAAAATGCCTATACCACCCAAAGCAATCTACAAATTCAGTGCAATCCCTATCAAAATTCCAATGGCATTTTACACAGAAATAGAACAAATGATCCTAAAATTTGTATGGAACCACAAAAGACCCCAAATATCCAAAGCAATCTTGAGAAAAAAGAACTGGAGGCCTCCCTGACTTCAAACTGCATTAAAAAGCTACTGTAACCAAAACAGTATAGTATTTTCATAAAAACAGACACATAGATTAACAGAACAGAATAGAAATCCCAGAAATAAACCCACACATGCATGGTCAATTAAATTATGACTAAGGAGCCAAGAATATACAATAGGGAAAGACAGTGTCTTCAATAAATTGTGTTGAGAAACTGCACAGCCACATGGAAAAGAATGAAACTAGACCACTAGCTTATACTGCACATAAAAAATCAACTCAAAACAGATTAAAGACTTGAAGATGAGACCTGAAACCATAAAACTCTTAAAAGAAAGCATGACATCAGTGTTGTCATTGAGTTTTTGGGTCTACCCCAGAAGCGAAACAAAACAAAACAAAACAAAAATAAGTGGGACTACCAAAAAAAAAGGTTCTGCACAGCCAAGGAACCCATCAACAAAATGAAAAGGCAACCTATTGAATAGGACAAAATATTTGCAAATCATACATCTGATTAGGGTTAATATCCAATATATATAAAGATCTCATACAACTCAATAGCAAAACAATAGTCTGATTAAAACATGGATCAGGGGCTCTGAATAGACATTTTTCCAAAGAAGACATACAGATGGCCAACAGACATATGAAAAGATGCTCGACATCACTCATCATTAGGGAAATGCAAAACAAAACCACAACATGCTATCACCTCACATCTGTTAGAATGGTTATTATCAAAAAGACAAGAAATAAGAAGTATTAGTGAGAATGTGGAGAGAAGGAAACCCTTGTGCCTTGTTGATAGAAATGTAAATTGGTGGAGCTCGGAAGAAAAATAGAATGGAGGTTCCTCAAAAAATTAAAAATAGAACTACCATATGATCCAACAATTCCACTTCTGGGTTTTTATCCAAAGGAAAAAAAAACACTAATTTCAAAGACATAAATGTACCCCCATGTTTACTGCATTATTTTCAATAGCCAAGATATAAAAATAACCTAAGAGTCCATCGATGGATAAATGGATAAAAATGATGTGGTACATACACACACACACACACACACACACACACACACACACAGGAATACTATTCAGCCATAAAAAGGAATAAAATCTTGTCATTTACAACAACATCAATGGATCTTGGGAGCATTATGCTCAGTGAAATAAGTCAAAGACAAATACCATATGATCTCACTTATATATGGAATTTAAAAACAACAAGAAAAACCAAGCTCTTTGGTACAGAGAACAAACTGGTGGTTGCCAGAGGTGTTGGGAAAGAAGAAGAAATGTGTGAAGTAGGTCAAAAGGTGCAAAATTCTAGTTATAACATAATTAAGTCATGGAGTAATAATGTACAACAGGGTGACTATAGTTAATAATACTGTATTACACATTTGGAAGTTACTAAGAGTAAATCCTGAAAGTCCTCATAACAAAAAATTTTTTTGTAACTGTCTATAGTGACGGAAGTTAACTAGACATATTGTGGTGATCATTTCACAATATATGCAAATATTGAATCATGTTGTATACCTGAAATGAACATGTTATATGTCAATTTTACTTCAATTAAAAAAAAAAAAAAAAAGATTTGTCAAGAAAGTTCTTCCCATTTCCCACCAAAGAATAAATGTCACCGATTCAAAATACTGTAAAAAAATGGCTTTTGCTTTTTATTGGAAAAACCTACTTAGTACCTCTGAAACCTTGACAAGTTCTCTAAAAGTAATTACTGGCTTTTTTCTTTGTTTGAATGTGAGGTTTCATAGCAAATTTTCAAGGCTCTTGCTCCCACCCTCTAATGCTCCAAATCCAAATGACAAGTAGTTAGATGGCACAGAGCTGTTCAATGAAGAAAACAAGTCTCCTGACATCTAGTACCCAGCTCTACAACTTCTGCTCCTGGAACCAAAGAATAAAAAGAAAGAGAAAGAGGAAACATAGAAGAAAATCTTCATGACCTTGAATTAGGCAAAGATGTCTTGTCATGTACCATCAATAAAAATATCCAGCCGGAAAAAAAAAAAAAAAAAGACTTCTTAAGCATCGTACCAAAAGCAAGATCCACAAAAAAACAAATCAGTGAATTGGACTTCACAGAAATTAAAAATCAGCTCTTTTAAAAACACTAGTAAGAGACTAAAAAGGCAAGCCACAGATTTGGGAAACAATAGTTTTAAATTATACATGTGATGACAGATTTGTTTTAAAAATATATAAAGAACTCTTAAAACTCAGTAAGAAATAAAAAACTTTAATAGGCAAAAAAAATTGAACAGGCCCTTGCCCCAAAGAAGTCATGCAGATTGCAAATAAACAGATGAAAAGATTTTCAACACCATTAGTCAATAAGAAAATACAGAGTAAAACCACAATGAGATACCACTACACATCTACTGGAACAAAATTTAAAACATAGCCAATGTCTTTAATAATGTGGAAGAATTAGAACTCTTATATATTGCTGACGGAAAAGTAAAATGGTATAGCCACTTTGGAAAACAATGTGGCAATTTCTTAAATTAACATACACCTACTGTATGATTCAGCCATTCCACTCCTCGATATTTACCCAAGAGAAATAAAAGCATGTGTGCACAGAAAGACTTGTATACCAATGTTCATACAGCTTTATTTGCAATAGCCAAAAACCTGTGAACATTCCAAATACCATCAACATGTGAATGGATAAACAAATGATCCTTTATCCACATCATAGAATACCACTCTGCAATACAAGAGTGGCCTATTGACATATGACAATCTCAAAATAAGTATAATGAGTGAAAGAAATTAAACAAAAAGAGTGCATATTGTAGATTCTATTTATATAAAATCCTAGAAAATACACAGTAATCTATAGTAACAAAAAGCAGATCAGAGTTGCCTCGGAAAGAGGGAAGGGGTGGGGAGGATAGAGAGCAGCAAGAGGGAAGGAATTACAAAGGAATGCAAGAAAACTCTTGAGGTGATGAATATGTTAATCATCTTAATTTTAATGATAGTTTCATGGATATATACATATATACAAACTTATCAATTGTATACTTGATGTGTGTGCAGTTTAATGTATGTAATTTATACCTCAATAATGCTGTATTTAAAAAAAAAGAAGAAAAAGAAAAACACTTTCCAGAGACAATACTAGAATACCATATAGGGGTAAACCAAGTTGTCTGCTCTTGGCACACACTGAACTTCCTTTTCCCCCGATAATATCTGCAAATTTATGAACTATCAAATATAGTCTTCATGGATAATATACTTACATATGCAAAAGGGAGCCAAACAATTAGCCACTCTCCCTACTTGCCCAGGAGAATAATAATCAACGTCTGATGAGTAGCAAAGCATACAAATTTGATTTACAATGTTTCCCTGCTCTGAGGGTGGGCTGGAAATATATGCTTATACATTGGAAAATGCTTACATACCAGACTTCACTAAAGGGCCAGGTGCACATTTTTGCTTTATCCCCGCGACTTCTACACCAGCAGTGACCTACTGTCTTGTAGCCTGGATGGCTCTGTCAGTGGAGCAGATGGAACAATTCTTTCCTACTTCTAGTTAGATTTGATGCTCACTGATAAAAAAATCAACATTTCCTCCTTGCTGAGTATTCTTGTTCACATGTGTTCATTTGGCATTATACCTGCTTACAAGATGTTCTAGCAACATATGTGCCAAGTCATACTGGTTCTGCTCTGGGAACCTAGGGGTCTTCAGGGTACTATTTATTCTGCCCTCTGTAACCTCCTGAGGAGGGGGTGGGGGGAGGAAGGGGAAGATAAGGCTTTAGAATTTTTCTGCAATTATGTTGTTGATACTTGCAGATAAAAACGTCTGAAGTTGAACTTAGGAAGATACCAGTTTGACAGCCTCAGTACATAATGAAGACGAGCTCTTTACCATTTCTGTTTCTCCCCTAAGGAAGGTGCCAATGGCTCTATTAAAAGGAAGGGGCTGTTTGCCAGTTGGAACTGCCATGCATGCCCCGTGAAGCTGCCCAACATAGCTGGTGGGCCAAAGAAGCCCGTCTCCATCCTGGAGTTTGGCTCCTGCCAGAACTCACACCGCCTGAGAAGAAACGGAAGATGGCCAAGACGGGTGCAGTGTGTGTACCTATTGTCTTGGCACAAGTTCAGTTCAGTTTAGACCAGTTAGTGCTGCCCCTGGAGAATATTTACTACATATACAAATAGGCAGTTAACATGACCCTTGATAGACATGGTAATAGAGTTTGTACTGACAATTGACCCAGAACTGCTTTCTGCCAGTTATACCATGATTAATTCACTATGCTGGCAGAGAAAAAAACAGCTCTAGCTGAACCCTTGGATTCAGGTTGAGAATCAGCCTACCAAAGCTCTACTACAGTGATCCAGTCAACGTACAGTGAACCCAAAGGTTTTGAATACTCTTAAAGCATTTCTAATATACACAAGATGGAAAGATAGCATCAATACAAGCACTGACTCTTCCTAAAATGCCACCCCTTGTTGACTTTGAGGTTGTTCTTTTGTGTTCTGAAGCCCCTTGGAAGGTTTAAAATACATAATCAACCCTGGCTTCCAGCAACATTTGGATTTTCAATGAAGACACGTACACCAAGGAGCATAATGCCAACAGTGAGCAAATTCCCTGAAATTCCTACCAGCCAAGGGATTTGGATAAAACTGATTTGTCACAGAAATGCTATGAGTATACTGCTACTCAGTAAATGGGCCTTGCCTTTCTGTACTTCTTGCCTTTCGGGCACTGACAGTATGAATTTGTTAAAAATCTCACTTCAACATGAGGATGAGAGGACTCTTAGAAACTTCCCAGGCCAACTTAACATGTTTCCTGAAAGTATCACATAAGAAAAGAAAGTGGGTCCTAAGACTCAGAGCTTCCCAACCTCGTCAGACTAGCAGGGCGGAAATGACAATCGCCTGCCTCTAGAGAAATCCTAGAATAGGCAGCTCTTACATATTAATGCCCAGCATAGACCAAGAAACTCGTGGTCTCACAGATTCTCATCAAGCCAATGGATTTCTCTTTCATACACATGTTCTCACCTCAGCCACAAAGTCACAGAGCCACACATAATAGGGGTTTAAATCAAAGATATATACAAGGTATTAAACATGTACCCAGGTAATAGTTAGACACTGTTGTATCTTTAGACATAAGTCCACATCTTAATATTTTAAAAAGCTGCCCAGTTCACATTTACTTAAATTACTACTGATCTGGAAAATAAATTGAAATATTGTATATTTGGTTACTCTTTGTCACCTGTGATTTTTTTTAATTAAATATTTACCAAAATAAAAGTTGCCATGAATTTTTTTAAAAGATTTTATTCATCTATTTATTTGAGACAGAGAGAGAGAGCGCACGCATATGTGAGCACGAGAGGAGTGAGCGTCAGAGGGAGAAGCAGATTCCCCGCTGAGGTGGGAGCCCAAGGCAGATGCTTAACCAACTGAACCACCTGGGTGCCCCTGTTGCCACGTATATTTAAAAATATTTGATGTATATGCAGAGAAACGTCCAATTACTATGCTCTTACTCTTTGAGGTATAGGATTAAAATTTCATTTATTCCATTTGTTAAGGAACAGGGAATTTTTCCTTACCAATAGCGAAAGGGAAAGAAATATTTGGATATAAAAACTAAGTAAAAAAGTATGCATTTCATGTAATGTCTGGTGATTAACAGAGTATATTTCTCCAAGCAGCTCACACTGAGTAGTGAAGTCCTTCAGAGTCACTTTCCTTCTTATTCACGCACATCCTGATATATAAAAACATCTGTGAAGTTAGTTGGAAAGTACACACTGGCATAGTCTGAGCCCACTGTGACTGTTCATGGCTACAAATGTAGGGCTGATATGGGCTATCAGTTGGAATGTGGGGCATAGGTGCCCCTATTCGGTTATTAAATATTTTTAACATCACCCCAGATTATAAAATGTAATTGAAAGTTAGTAGCATGTTTTTTTTTTTCCCTACCATAATGCTGTCTTATAAGTAGTCCCTTTAGTGAATGCATTGTCATGGGCTATATTATAAAGGGAAGAGAAGAGCAGGAATCCTCCCTCAAAAACAGGGAACAGGAACTTGATGAGGATATTAAGTTGTTTCCTTATTGTCTGGATTGCTAAAACAAAATACCATAGACTGGGTAGCTTATAAACAATATAAATGTATATCTCACAGTTCCAGAGGCTGGGAACTCCATAATAAAGTTGCCAACTGATCTAGTGTCTGGCCGGCTTCTTGGTTCATAGACAGCCATCTTTTTGCTGTGTCCTCACATAGTAGAAGGGGCTAGGGAACTCTGTTTAGTATCTTTCATAAGACATTAGTCTTGACAAAGATTTTTTATAGGACACCAAAAGCTTTCTGACATTGGTCTTGACAGTGATATATTGGATATGACCCCAAAAGGACAGGCAACAAAGGAAAAATAAACAAGTGGTATTATGTCAATATATAAAGCTTGTGCAAGAAAACAAACAACAAAATGTAAAGAAATATGGAAGAAAACATTGTGCACTATATATCAGATAAGAAAATAGTATTGAAAATATGTAAGGATCTCATGCAACTCAATAATGAAATAAACCCATATTAAAAAAGGTCTAAGGACTGAATAGACATTTTCCCACAGAAGGTATACAAATAAGTGAAGGGGATTAAGAGGTACAAACTTCCATTTATAAAATAAATTAGTCACGGAGATGAAAAGCCCTGCACAGGGAATATAGTCAATATTATAATAACATTGTTTGGTGATAAATGGTAACTATACTTATCATGGGAGCACTGAGTAATGTATAGAACTTCAGATTACTATGTTGTACATCTGAAACTAACATTATATTTCAACAATTAAAGAACATTGATTCCATTCATAAAGGCTCCATCTTCATGACTTAATCACCTTCCAAAGAGCCCACCTCCTAATACTATCCCTTTAGGCATTAGGATTTCAACGTATTGAAATTTTAAATTTTGAGGGGACACATGCAGACCATAGCACCTGTGGTAATAACTTTGCCTCCATTTCTTAGCTTTTGGTTTCTGTCACCTTTTGAGACCTATAGGCCCTCACTGTATGTCTTTATCACAACATTACAAAGTCACAATCTAGACTGGTAACATTACAGCTACCATGAATTGAATACCTACTATGCACCAAATACTAACAATCCTCCAAGGTAAGTGTTATCCCTGTTTTACACACAAGTAATCTAAGAATCAAACAAGGCAAATTATTTGCCAACAGGCCTATAGTTATTAGATAGCACAGCAAAGTTTCCAACATGGGCTGTCTACAAAGCCAATGTTCATTCTACTCTGTTTTATATTATTCTTCCTAGAAAAGCTATAAAGATTGACAAGCTGTCCCTGAGAGGCAGCATGTTTCCTCCATTCCTGCAACCTCTTGCTTTAATGGAACAGGCAAACCATCCCCACCATGGACTCTGAATTCTAGTTATTTTAATATGGTTACGTTTGTTAATGTAAAAATAGCAATAATAATAATAATACAATACCCATGCATGTGACAAATCAAGAGGAGTTTTTGTTTCTTACCAGAAAAATGGCTCTGGAATTGAGGGCAACATAGACTAGAAGAGCCCAGGCTTAGCTGGAAAAGAACAGATGATAAAGGGGACAATTTCAGAAGTTATTAGTACTCTAAAGGAAACGTTGCTCAGGTAATTAGTTTTTCTTAAACTAAAGTGATAATATAGATTTCTTAGTGAATCAGACAAAAACTATAAATTTGTGGCAGGAAGAGATGTACAGAGGTTTAGATAACTACAGAACTCAGTAAAAACTCTTGAAGCTGGATTCTGGATGTATTCTTTGTACCTATTGTGTTCAGACTAATTTATAGCTGGTATCTAACTTTTGCTTTACTCAGATTATTTTTCAAAAGAGTAATTTATTCTCACCTTTTAAAAGAAAACAGTCATTGTGGGAGCCTCTGGGGTTTTTTGTTTGTTTATTTACTATTACATAAACTTATGTTTGGAAAAAATAAAATAAATGCATGTGTTAGATACAGTCAAAACCATGGATACATTCAAATTAAGTTATCAAGTTAATGTGATATGTGATGCTATTTTACTGAAACCAAAGTGTTCGTGTTATAAATGGTAGAATATACATCCTCAGGTCTGGTTCTATATTTTAACTATTTCTGTGTGTTGAATTCAGTAATTTTAGTGCTTAAAAATGTCTTTTTAACTTAAGCATGTAGCATATAATGGAGTTAATAACTTTGAGATTTTTCTTGCTACTTCAGGATAATCAGATCTTACATTCAATCAAAACTACAACAATCTATTTTCACATGCCAATGTAAAGAACTATACAAATGACCAGTTTAATTGAAGATTAGTATTATTGTGCACAAGATTAGTTTGGTAGTAGGGATAAAAAATACCAGTGGTTTAAATTTCTTTAGATTTTTTCTTTTAATATTAGCATGAAAGAAGTCTAGAAATCCGCAGCCCATAACTGATACAGGCAAGACATGATGTCATCAAGAATGCAGGCTCCTGTATTTCTGCTCCTGAATCATACCTTCCATTTTTAAGGTCACCCCATCATCCATGGAGCTCATGCTGGAATTCCAATTATCATCTTCACACTGAAGGCAACAGAGCAAATGCAAAAGGGCAAAAAGGATTCCTCTCCACTGAGTTGGCTTCCTTTAAACAGCCTTGCCATAACTTCAACACAATATTTCTACTTATATCCTATTTGCTTCAACTTAAACATATGGCCATACCTATTTGCAAAGGAAGAGAAGAAATAGAAATTTGTTTTTGGTTTCCATGAAGCAGTGTGTCTGGGTTTGTTACTAAGGTGAGAGAGGAAAATGTTTATCAGTGTAGGCAACTATTAATCTTTGTCACATGTTATACTTTTAAATTCTGCGCTTTAAAAATCTAATGCAGTTCTTAATAAGGAACATTTACATCTACCACCAATAAATGTTCCCATTTGATATACACAAAGGTGACAACCTCTAGGTAAGTGTGAAATAGAAATGAAAATATTGCTTTCTGCCTGCCAGTTCTTAGCACAGAACTCCTAAAATCCTTGTCATTTCCTACGTGATAAGAGCACTAAGAATATCTTTTTTTCTAATATTTGGGTTTTTACCCAGTTCCTGGCAGGGCTTCTAAATGTCTTGGAATTTACTGAGTGATAGAAATGTGTCTTGTTCTCTTGGGTCTAGACTTGGTGGACATCTAGAAAGCTTCAGGATGGGGACTGGTCACCAGAAAAGCCAAACCATGATTAAAAACTTAGAACTTTCAGCCTCCTCTTTATCATTTGGATAGGGGAGAAAGTCTGGAGATTGAGTTAATATCATGCCTACTTGATGAAGCCTCCATAAAAAATCCCAAAAGTAGGAGGTTTGGAGAGCCTCTGCGTTGGTGAACACATCCACATACCAGGATGGCGCACCTTAACTCCATGGGGACGGAAGCTCCTGTGCTTAGAACCCTTCCAAACCTCACCCTAAGTATCTCTTCATCTGCCTGCTCATCTGTATCCTTTATATAATAAACTGGTAAATGTAAGTAAATGTTTCCCTGAGTTCTGTGAACCATTCTAATAAATTATAGAACCTCGTGAAAGGTCCCGGCCATTTGGTCAAAAGTACCAAAGACAACCTAAAACTTGTGATTGAAGTGGGGGCAGTGTTAGGAGACTGAGCCCTAAACTTGTGGTGTCTGATACTCATTCCAGCTAGACATGTCAGGTGAACTGTGTAACACCTAGGTGGTATCACAGAATTGCTTGGTGTGCGTTGGGGGGCGGGGGGGGGGGCACGAATCACATCTGATGTCAGAGATATTGCATGTGTGTGAGTAAAGGAGACACACGGGAGTGTTTTTGCTACACATTGTATGTCTACTTACAATGTAAAAATGGTAATAACCTCTACAGTACAGGTGCTCTTTGTTCTATTTGCTTAAACTCTTACATACAAAATGAGGACTTAGTTCTACCATTATTTTTCTCTTCTAAAACTCTAGCACAACTTTTGTTCATACAGCATACAATGACAGTTTTACATCTCTAATATAGCCTCCAGCAATCTGAAGGATCAAAATTCTCTTTCTTAAAGAAGAATCTAAGGTTTAGAGAGGTTAGACAACCTGCCTGAAGTCATGCAACTAAATCCAGCCTCGGACCCTTCTACAGGTGCTGTGGCTCCTCGGGCCTCCTGAGGACGATTTATGCCAAGTTCCTTTGGCACAGAGTCACTTCTTCAGACCTAGGGGTCTAGTTAACATTCTGGATGGCCATGCAATCCTATGCGGGCTTCCCAGAGTCTTAAAAGAATGTTTTTCTTGGCACCTCCATTTCAAGGCATCACATGGGTACCAGGTAGAGCACAGGCTGTTCTACCAGTAACAATGATGGTGGCATATGGTTTTACGTTGTTGATAGTAAATAGACAAGTTTTAGCAATTATTTTAGAAAAATGACTCATCGTTGTGGTTATGAACTAATTCTGGATCCACACCACTTGGTTTGGGATCACAGCTCCAAAATTACTGGCTGTGTGATCTTCATTAAGTTAATCAACCTACACCCCATTTTCCTCATCTGTGAAGTATAAATAATAATACCTACAGGGGAGGATAAAGAGGATAAATGAGTTAATATTAGCGCTTAAATAGTGCCTAACACATAGAGATGCTATAGTGTTTGCTCTCGCTATTAGAAGTAGTTGTATTATTAGTGTTATTATAGTCATTGTACAGAGGTAGAAGGGAGCAATTTTGCATAAATGGGAATACTCTGATGTGAGAGACCTAAAGAAGGAATTCAGAAAATCATATAAAATGGAAATGCACTTAAGAATAACACAGACCCTAAATCCAACAGGATCTCAGATCCATCACTCATCTTGGATAGAGATCTTTTTGTTGGCTGGCAACAAAGTAAATTGGTCTTTTTCTATTCAACAATTGTAAAGCTTAGCAAAATAATTGATCTTTTTTTTACTCAAACTGCCAGAATCACATTATAAATAATAACAACTGGCTGCAAGAAGTAAGGAGGGAATAAACCTTTGGGTTTGGGTGGGGGAGGGAAGAGCACCCATACATTTGGGAAAGGTAGAACTAGTAATGCAAGAGACTGAACCACATGTCAGAGACATAAGCCTGACCATAGTCAGCCCTAAGCTGGATTTTCCTGAACCTTTTCCTACTTCTGATTGACCTTCTGTTATCCTCCTGCATTTGGATTTCTCTTACCTCCTGATTCACTTGAAATTTCTTTTTTTTCAATTTGACATCCCATGTACCATGCTTACAATGTTCCAAAAAGAAGTATTAAGTTGAGTTTAGAATGTATCCCCCTTCTCTGTAGGACATGCAGTAAAAGACAGTGCCAGTCTTCATTTTATAAAACAAAGTACAATACTTATGCAAAAATAACTACTAAAGAAGAAATATATTTCTGAATAGTATTATAAAAGTGTTTTCTGCCCTCTATTTTTCACACAGATGAACTCAGGCATAAGGCTTATAGGGAGGGAAACTCAGAGTTCACTTCCTCACCTCCCCCAAAGAAAAGATGGAATAAAAAAATTCTTTAGAACTAAATGCAAGAAATTGCAGAGAGAGTGAAAGCAGTTATGCATGAGGAACGCTAGCATAGTTTGACTCATTTGGTAAAACTTTAAGACCAGTATATATATGACTGATACCTGCAAAACTTGCTTTAATGCTTGTTCTTCCTGTAAACTGATATTTCTCACAAAATTCAGAAGGGTACTCAACTCCTTTTCTTCCTCTTTACGTGCATTCTGCCTCAAATCCAGCACAGGCATGCAAACAGGTAGATTTGATTCCTTGTGTTGAACAAAGGATTCTGTCTTTCACCATAAAATGTATGCATTGCTAAAAGGAATCATGAGTTGTCAAGCAGAACAATACAGGATGGCAAAGCTTGGAAGGAGAAACTGAGGTAGGTACAAAACAACAGAATACAACCACTGTGGGTCCCAAGCCCTGGCTCGGTCTAAGCCTACACAAGGGAATCTCTGCACCTCTCCCTCACTGAGCAGCCCTGAGAGCTTCTTGACCTTGGCACACGTGTGGACATCAGGGACCACATTATGCACTGGTGTGATTAATGCAGTTATCCAAACTCTACCTCACAGCCTCCTTTGTGTTTTCTAGCACAGTAGCACCCCCACTAGAGGGCAGGAAAGGGCATGAAGAACCAGTAGAACTCCCATTAAGTTTTGAGTGAAGAGTAAGGATGAAGAAAGAATTTCTTCTGTTGACAGGGTCTGTGGTCCTAATTAGCTTACATAATGGAAAGTAGACCACACTCGAGTCTCAGAGTCATTTTTAAAAAATTAAAAATTCTAGTTCTGTGACTGACAAGCATTTCCTAAGTTATTTTATTTAGTAAATTCATTCTTTCTCCTGGACTCTAAATACCTTTGAGCAGGCTCTCCTATGCAAGTGTGCAAGACCACTCATATTTTGTGACAAAAGGCTGATTAATACTCATCCACTCCAGGAAAAAAAGGGGACAGAGTAAAAAAAATGGGACCGACAATTTTGTACTTTTTTGTAAATAAGTCCTAAGATTTAAAAGAGTGAACAAGATTTTACCGCAAATAATATATCTACCCAAGCTCAGCATAATATGTAGTCTGCTAGTATTTAGGTATGACAGGAACAAAAACCAAAAGAAGCCACAATTGCACATTTTAGAATCAACTCCAAATTCATCTAAATATGAAATATTTGTACAACGTTGATACATGAAAAACAAATGGGGTCTTTAATTCAGGGGTTGAGTTTTTTGAAATCCAGCCTATGTGAGCTCTTGGAGAATATAGATTTGCTGCCCTTTCTTTATAATATGTAACTGCTATTTCTATTCTGGGGATTTCTCATGAGTTTACAGCCACACTGTCACATATGTTCGCCTTTCCACCTAGTACTGGATAGGGTTAAGTTCCTATTGATTTCTGTGACTCGGGTTTGGGGGGTTTCTTTTTAGGTCAAATGTATTTTATCTGAGAGGTCATGGTGTGGCAGTGCGGCAGCGGGCTGAACATCCCCAGCAGGAGGAAGGTAACAACAACACACTGTCTGCGGAGCCAAGCATGAATAAAAACTACAATTAGCTTTTGCTGCTTTTCTGCAGAATCTGCATTTGCATTTTAAATTACATTTTCGTGTACTCATTTTCATCTTTCTTTTGGCTTTTAAAGCTGGAACAGAGACTCCTGACAAAAACACTGCCTAAGATTGGCATTTATTAGGGGGAAGAAAAAACACATCCACATGATTTTTTTTTTCTAAAATATTCCTTTGAGATTAGTTATTTCAGAAAGTCATGTTGACAGGCAGATGGAGAGAAAGATGCAAGATGGTTTCAGAGATTCTAGGAATCTCAAAGCCTGGATTTCCATTTCAACATTTCAATTCCTTGCTAGTCAGTGAGTTTCTCTAGCTCACTATATTAAAGTGTGTACTATAGTAATATATATTAAACTTGCTCTCCTGATACATGCTGACAGTTGTATAGTTTATCATGCCAATAAGTTTGTTGAAATCAAATCAAATCAAACTTGTCTCTTAAACCTCTGGAGGGATGCTCTCTCTACAAATTTGTTAAGCTTTGTGTGTTCTCTCCCCCCACCCCATTTGCTTAAATACTATTGATTAACAACAGCCTTCTCCCAAGTGATCACTGGGTGTTAAATGTAAAGCAAAACAGAAATTCACATGAATTGGATTGTGAGCTCATTCTCACTTCTTTGAAAGGGACCAATCCCTCCTCATTAAATGATTAATTCTTGGGGACCCTTTGGCCAATGACTTTATGGATGGGTAAACCAAAAAGAATATCTCACTTTTCATTTTATCACTAAAGGACAGATGCTGAAAAACTGAAGATTGAGCCAGGTGCCAAGGGGGAATATAAAAATTATACAACTCATCCGCCAATTTTCTAAAGGAGATATTAGCATGGAAATGTACTGCTATGATCAACTCAAGTGGAATTAAAGGAACTGATATTGTGGGGTATTTATAGTTCTCTACAATTCTAGAGAATTCTAACTTTCTCTGTCTTATTGGTATATCTTAGCAGTTTATGTCTGAGTACATCCCAGTCTGTATTTTGTCCAGCCTTTAATGGTTTCATGCACTAGTTCCTTGTTGTGCAATAATAATGAAACCCTTTAGGTTTGAAACACTTTTACATGCATTCATTTAAAATTTTACATTGAGTATAAAAGGCACTAAGGATGCATTTGTGAAAAACACAGATAAGACCCCTATTCTCAAAAGTCTGCATTCTAATTCGCAAAAGAATCAGTAAGTGGGAAACACAAAATCACTTTAAGTAGTTATAAGTGCTATGAAAAATAAAGAACACTGATACACTAAAATGATATGGGGGAGGTGAGGCTAATTTAAATTGAGTGACCTGGAAGGCCTAACAAAACATGACACTTGAGCTCCATTATAAGAAGAGATAATGATGAAAAGATTTGGGGTCAGAGTTTAAGTAGAGGGTACAGCAAGTACCAAGGTGCCGGCACAGGAACAAGCCTGACCTTCAAAGAAGCTAATGTGGCTGCTGGACAGTAAGCAAGAGGGAAAACGGAAGGGGATGACCTCCAAAATAGAAGCAAGAACCATATTTTCAGGTCACTAGAAGCTACTAGGCTACCTATTTTAATGAAATTACCCCAAAACATAGTGGCTTAAAACAAAGGTTATATTTTGCCCACAGTTTGAAGATTAGGAATATGGGAAAGTTCTTCCAATTTATCTCTGATCCATGTGGTATTAGCTGGGGCAGCTAAAGCTGGAGGACTCACTTCCCAGGTGATTTCTTCAGTGTCTGGTGCCTCAGTGCTCCTTGGCCTCTTTCTCTACATGGCACCTCACATTCTAGGGCCTCTCCAACGGCTTGTTCTTCTCAAAAGATGGCAGCATGGCTGTCTCATGGTTGTTAGACGGCTTACCCAAAGACTGCCTTCCCCCAGAGCAATCCTTGACCCACACTTCAAGCCTTCTATATGACCTCCCTTCAAAGTCTCAGAACATCCCTTCTCCCGTTTTTTGTTAATCAAACAAGGCACTAAGGCCAGCCCAGAGACAAAGGGAGGAGAATCAGTCATCTCTTCTCTAGGAGAGGAAAGTCAAAGAATTTGTGGCCATCTTGAGTCGGCCACAGGGGTTACGGTAAGCATTCCGCATTTTTTTCTGAGTCTAATGGGAATCACTGAAGGCTTTAAAATACAGAAATGACATGATTTTATTTGTGTTTTTAAAAGATCATTTGGGCTGCTAGACAGAGAATAAACTGAATGAGGAAAAGAGAAAAGCAGGGAAACCAGTTAGAGGCAGTTACAGTTGTCTGGGTGGCCTGAAATGGAATGGTAGCCATGGAAAAGGAAAGAAGTGAATAAATATGAAGGACATTGTGAAGGACTTGCAGTTGGATAGGTTTGTGAGAGAAGGAAAGCATCAGGGAGACTCTGAAGATTTTACTGAGGAGTTGGCTGGATGGGGTTATGATTTACTAAGACAGGAGGAAAGGGATCCAACTATTTACATGTCTCATCATCCCAATAGCTCTTTGTAACAGCTATGTGGTAGGCTTTATTATCCCCAATCTTTTGTCAGATGAGAACAATGGGATTCATAAATAAAAGGAGGAAGGAGATGGGAGAAGAGGGAAGGGAGGGAGGGAAGGAGAGAAGGTAAGAAAGGAAGACTTCCCTAAAGCAATTAACTAGATACTGCAAGAATGGATCTAGAATTAGTTATCTAGTCAGTGCCTCCTCCCATTGTACAATATAGTTAACTGTCAACCATTAGTATAAGAAGTTGAGTTTTAATTACTTATTTTAAACCCCCTCAAAGAATGTTTCCTTCTGAGTAAAAGAGAAACAGTGAAGATGATCACAAGCAAAAGTTTTGGTCTTAGTAATTACAGAATTTAAACAGTGGCATGATTAAATCTTTTCAAAGATCTCTAAATTTAGGTCAAATTAATTTTGATTTTATGTCTTAAATATCACCTGCTATATATACATTTTTTGAAGTTGAATTGAAAATCACAGTGAATAGAGGAAAATTATGATCTGGTAGAAATGTCCTGGAGGCCCTACTTCTTATATCTCTGGCTTTGACATTAAATAAACAATGAATTGTACGAAAACTCCTTAAATTCTGTCCAATTTCCTCCTCATCAAAGCATTGTAATGGGGAAAATGGGGGGGGGGAGATTTTTATATACTTCAAAAAAAAGCGAGTCTATTATGAATTCTTCCCAAAACAACATTATTTTAGAATTTTAATACACCAGTCTATTACCAAATAAAAAGAATCCAAAATAACCCAATATGTTAGGACTCTTTGTAAGTAGAATCCCTTCATTGTCACCTCTCTGAGTCATTCATCAGCATGTAGTACTTAACAGAATTTTGCCAAATCACTCATCAAATATGAAAACTCACAATATGGTAAGAAAGTAAGTATTCTAGGAGGATCTCAGTTACCAAGATGATAATCACTGATAATTATTTTTATTTCCTATGCCCTTGCTTTATATTCAATTGTTGGTCACTGTCAGCACCTTCCACTTGGTGACACCCTGCCTGGGGCGCTGGGCTAACACACACATGCCCACTCACACCCACCCCAGGATACATTGCTCTCACTCTGAGCAATGTTCCTTTGCCCACATGGGAACATTGGTTGGGCCTGTTTCCATTCTAGGGGGGGTGCAAGATTAAAGGAGTACTATCTGAATAATCATTTGGTGATGTGGTCTGAATTTTATATTCCTCAGCAGAAACAAGCCACAAACATCAAAACCACCTGGAGATCTAGATATAGAGAGAGAGAGATTATAGAGAGAGAGATCTATATCTATATTTCATCAATAGTCTTCTGTTAGATCTCAAAGTTGTGCTGTATATAGATGAGGATGGTAGGTCTAAATACAGAAAAGCCAGACCATTTCTCTTATACTTGTTGTGGGAAACTGATTTAACTGATTTGGAAATGCTTAAAAGCAGGCTGAGAAAACTCTGCTGAACGTCTAAATAAACTTTCTGATTGTTCAACAATTTAATTAATGTTTCTGAGAAATTTGCAGCCAAAAGACCTTTGGATTTCAGTGCAAGCAAAATTTAGTTAGACATTCCACCAGAGTCATCATTCTTAAAATTCAAATTAAATAAGCAATGTTCCAAAGCATAAAATTCCAAATACATTTTCTTTCCCCTCAAAAAAAAAAAAAAAAAAAAAAAAATCTTCCTCAGATGTCACCACTTCTGTTAAAAACAGGAGCACAGGAGCATTCTCATTTCCCTATACCCCTCCACGTGACTCAGTGAGGCCTCCCTCACATGGACACTGTGTTGGTCTCCCAACCTTCCTGGGCCTGTAATTGCTTCTTTCACAGGCACTAAGTCATCTTGCATAGTCTCTTTGCATATTTCAATCTGAAATACAATTCGGTTGTTACGTTACGCTAAATATTCTTTCAGCATTTACCTATTGACATGAAATAAATACTTCAAAGTCCTTAATCTCACTTTCCAGGTTAGGGCCACCTCTTGATTGTGTGGGGTCATGGGCAATTTTTTTTTTTTTTTTGTACAGAGTTCCTGTCTGCAAAAACAGTTCGATTAAAAATGTATTAAAAATTCAGAGGCCTGGGGCACCTGGGTGGCTCAGTTGGTTAAGCATCTGCCTTAGGCTCAGGTCGTGATCTCAGGGTCCTGGGATGGAGTCCCCTGTGGGGACTCCCTGCTCCGTAGAGAGTCTGCTTCTCCCTCTACTTCTCCTCCCACTTGTTCTCTCAATCTCTCTCTCTCTCTCAAATATATAAAGTCTTTAAAAAAAAATTCAGAGGCCCATGTGAGGTATACTGATTTGCTACGGAAGATTTAAAATCATAAGTAAGGAAGATGGACTCACCTATTTATTGTCCAATCAGAGCACGTTAAGGTTTTTCCTAGTGTCCAGACTCCTTCTCTACCTGTCTGGTAACCACCTTGTCATTATCTTTTGATGGTGACAGTCCTTCATTTTGTGCTAATAGGATTTATTCTCTGTTTCTTATTTTTATTCTCGACATTCCAGAAACTATTGCCAGTTCCTGACCTAATTTGAGTTCAAAATAATTATGTTTTTTTATTTTTCCCCACTGAGACAAAAAAAGAAGTAGCAATGCTTTTGTCACTCACAATGCCAAGGCTTTTTGTAATATTTTTGTAGCAATACCATATAGATCTTCTTGCCTCTGCAGTATCCTATAATGCTGGTTACGTCACTAAAAATGCTCCCTCAGCCAGTGAGCAGCCCATGAACACTGGTTTCCAGTGATTCTCTCAGAGGCTGTGACTGATTCAGGATGATGAACACCATGCTTATCCAGAGTTTGCAGAAAATATTAATGACCATTCATCTTCCAGTTGTGCTAAATTTACCATTTGGAATTTTATCATATAGATGTAGAATAACAAATCCCTCATCCATAGTTTCTCTTAAATTCTATAGGTTACATCACGTCATTCCTTGAGTGTGAGTCCTCAGTGTTGACTACACCTCTGCTTCCCATACACCCCACTACTGAGAAAAACAGAAGAGGGGCCTGTTGGCAAAGTGGAAAAGCTCCCCCTTTTAGGTTAGAAATGTCTGTCCCTCACCCAGCATGGCTTATGACCAGCCTGAAAGGGCATAATGTCACCTCACCTACTGGAGGCAAGTGAGAACATGAGTCAGAAGGGCTAAGCAGCCTTTACTAATATGCACGTTCTGATAAATGCAACTTTAAATCTCATTCTTGCAATTAGGATGAACTAATCCCCAAAGAGAATACCTTGTTGAATGCCTGTGGAATAGACAAACAAGACATAAAGGATAGAATTCAGTCTATTATTCTTAATTTCATATTTTCATCAAAAACTATCTAATCTAGTGTTGTTTTTCCAAAGATACACATCTCCTAATACGATAGTGGTGAACTACGATGACACCATCTTTATTCACCTACCTGGAGTGCACACAATCGGGCTTTTGTAGACTTGTTTTTCCCAGGACTACACAGACTTCCACTTAAACGAAAACCAAACAGTGATCTGGTTTCACCTTCCAAATCGAGTGACTCCTTAATGATTGTGAAGGCAGTATTAATGTACTGGGTCAAGCTGACCTGCTTATATCTGTAAATCTGTTCTGATACTATTATCTTCCAAAATTGCATGTAGTATAGTTATGGAAGGTGTCTGGAAAGATGTCAGATGGAGCCTGAGTTTCAAGGAAGCTGGTTGTTTTCCCTCAGTTCCTAACACCCATTCTGAACTATGCGAGGAGGAATACTGTATATTGAAATGCATCTGTTGTACAACTGCTGAGTTCAGAGTACTCTAGCAAGGGGTGGGTAATCACACAGATGGTGTGCTTCACAACCAAAACCACTTGCTGTGAGATGCCACATTCGCAGAGAACATGTAAATACTTGGCACAGTTGTGAGAGTTTTCAGAGGTGTTACATTCATTTAGAGAGTTACAGCTTTGGTGGTGACAGCTTCTCATTTTGGGCTAGCAGGATTAATTCTTCCTTCCTTATTTTTATTCTTGACATTCCAGAAATTGCCACAATTTCCTGATCTAACTTGAGTTGGGAAAGAGTTGTGTTTTCTTATTTTCCTTATTTTGTTCCTTAAAGAGGGTTCCTATACCAACAAGAATGTGATGCAGAGGGACTGGGTGACCAGGAGAATACTGGCTTTGTGTCCCACCAGGGAGCCCTCAGGCCTATATTCATGTGCCTTCCCACATTTCAATAAATACCACCAGCAGCCCATAGTATTGTTCCGGTTTTCTTTCACCCCAAATGTACTAGAAAAAGCATTTTTTAAATGTTTATTTTCTAGGAACATTCACTTGCCCATCCACTTATTAAATATATCACTGAGGGCTTGCTGAGCATAAAATAGAATCGGTCTCTAGGTCCCTCTGCCTGAGCCTCCCTGGCAAAGTAAGAAAGTCGGGGAGGGGCCACAGCTAAGAAGGTCTGGGAAAGACAAGGAGTGAAGCATACCTGAATAATGGTGAGAAGATAAAAAAGACAAGAGTAAGTGGCACTGGTGTCTGTGGGAACTGAGAATGAGGTATGACAGGCTATAGGTCAAGTTCAGGACCTTCTCCACAGACAGCATGTATCTCAGCAGGCAATTCACGTGGCCTGTGGCCCTTGCTGTGGATATAGGTCTGGCTGTTTAGAGGGGCAACACGGGGCTGGACGCTCAGGGAAGGTTAAAATGACACAGGAGCTCCCCTAGAGGAATTCACCGTCCAGATCAGGATGTACACCAATAAATGTAATATACCAGCACACTAAAAAAAAAGCCAAAGAGTGGGTCACTTCTAGTTTCATGGAGGAAATAGCACTTAATGTTGGGTCTCACAGGATGAGTAGGTGTGTGACAGCCTGGAGGAAAGAGGGTAGACGAGAAGAGTTTCAAACGTTTGTTCCTCCTAATTCTGTGGCACATTGAACAGTGGCTGGTGTGTAAGAGTTAACATTTACCGAATGAATGAATGAATGAATGAATGAATGACTATCGAAGAAGGTTGGTGTTAAAAATAAGATTCTGACTTCAAGGAACCCACACTCATACTGCGACATCATGTGACAGACTACATTAAAATGGAAAATGTGTAGAAAGACCGTCTATAATACAAATGAATAACGTAATATGGGAAAGAAAATTAAGAGGTAAGCTTAGAAAGCCAAAGAGAAAACAAGGGTAGGAAAACAGTGTCAGCCAGAAAAGAAGCTTGCCATCATACGATTAGTTCGGTGTCGTCAAAGCCATTTTAAAATTTCTATGTATATATTTCCCACAGAGAAGTTATAAAAAATAAAGCAAAACAAAAAACACACTCCCGATTCTAACATCTAGAGAGTCTCGCTTATCCAGACACAACCACTATTAATCCCCGTCGTACATTTTTTAAGACAATTACGCTAATATTTAAATGAATATTAAATGGGCTGATACTCTTATGTTTTCTTCTCCTAATTAGTGTATTGTGGAAAAGGAGATACCACGAAAGTGAAAAGTATCAGAAATAATCCTCATCTGATTTAGCACAATTTTCTGAGATGTCTAAGAAAGTGGGACACTTCCAGAAGTAAGTAACTTCTAGGTAGTTCCCCTGAAATATTTTAAAAGCCACACTCATTACTTAACTAACAGTGACTTAAAGCAATGACAACGTTTAGGTAACTGTCGGCAAAGAGGCGGAGGTAGGCCGCCAGCACCTGCGCAGTAGGCGGGGGTAGGCCGCCAGCACCTGCGCAGTAGGCGGGGGTAGGCCGCCAGCACCTGCGCAGTAGGCGGAGGTAGGCTGCCAGCACCTGCGCAGTAGAGCGCAGAGGCACCATCCAAGGCCCCGCTCCCGCCTCTCTGCCCGCTCCCCCCACACAGCATGTTGGATCACTCCTTCAAGGCATCAAGATGTCTGTCCCGGCTCATCTTTGTGTTCACGTGGTGGCAGAAAACATGAGGGGTGTGGGCCCCAGCTTTGTCCCTCCCTTTGATCAGAAAGGCCAAAGATCTCTCTCGACGTTAGTGTAGTCGGCATCCCCTACTTCTAATTGATGGGAATTTGGCTGGGAAATTAGAGAATACAATTGTTAAGACTGCCTTTAATAAATATTGTGTCATTGGAGCTGAAGACAAAGTGATGCCAAACAGATTTGGGGTTCTGTTAGCAAGGAAGGAAGAAACAAAGGGTATTAGGCAACCAGCTTGCCTTCCATACACAGGAAGAGCAACTAGGGGCTGGTTCATGAAACCCACCTAACAACCTCACAGATACGTCTCAGACACTTCCCGCTTTAGGAAAGGTTCATGCTCCACCTCTAGAAACCGTTTGCCTAATCACCAAAATGCACACCGGTCTCTTTACTCTCTGACACTATTTCATTTGTGCGTCTCACTGGCAGGAACCCGCAGTTCAGCGTTCAGTGACACTACCATTATTCACTGTTGTATATGGTGCTTAGGGCTGCTCTTATTCTCTATGGCAGGCAGCCCATGAGCCAAATACGGCCGATTTATTTTTGTAGTTTTATTAAATGCAGACATGCTTGTTTACTCACATATTGTCTATGGCTGCTTTTATACTTACTGAGACAGAAATCCTATGATCTTCATTGCAAAAATATTTACTATCTGCCCCTTTATAAGGACAAATCTGTCACCCTCTGGTCTACAGGTCTGTAAATTTCTCAAAGGCAAGGTCACATCAGGTATTTCTCTTGCATCTCCATGAGCACAACTCTAGAGACATAGGGGTGCTCAACGAATATGCTCTGTCGATGGAAATGAAAATCAAAGGAGAGCTAAACTCTAATAGTTAAACTCCGACATAAGTGCCACATATTTGGTGCTCCGTTAATGCTTGCTGAATTAATCCAGGAATTAACTAAGTAATTGACTAATTAAGGCAAAATGCCTTAGTACTTAGAGGGTGGGCTCTGGCTGCAGACTTCCTGTATATTGAAATGCTGTGTGTCGGGCGCCTGGGTGGCTCAGTCTGTTAAGTGTCTGCCTTCGGCTCAGGTCATGATCCTGGAGTTCTGGGATCAAGTCCCACATTGGGCTCCCTGCTAGGCAGGGGGCCTGCTTCTCCCTCTCCCTCTGTCTGCTCCTCTGCCTACTTATTCTCTCTGTCAAATAAATAAATAAAAAATCTTAAAATAAATAAAAAAATAAATGCTGTGTGTCCTAGGCAACAAACTTAACCTCTCTGTTTCCTCTTGCATAACATAGAAGTAGCAGGATTCAATAGCTTGTAAAGTGCTTAGAACAATACCTATCACATAGTAAGTTCTCAAAAAAAAAAAGTTGGTTATTAGTAACGCTGTGAGGGAGAGTCCTTTAAAATATAGAGTGTCATTTTAATACCCTGTGGTAGATCTTCAAACCCATTCCTTAAAAAAGACGGAGACAGGATCAAGAAAAGTTCCAGCTTTTCCTGGCACCACTAACCCAAGTCTGAATCCAAGGGAAATCCGAGGTGGGTGTTGCAGGGATGTCCAAGGAAGTATTTGCTAGTAGCAGGGTCAGAGAATAAACTAGCACACGCTGAGGGGGGGTGACCAAAAAGTCACAAGCATGCAACACCGAAAGACTGAACTCTGCTTCTGCTGATGAGAAGCGCCAGCGCCACAGACGGGAGGTGAATGGCAGCAGTGTGCTTTCATGGAACTGTCGGCTAATGAAGTGGTGAGAAATTAGCAAGCCCTGTGATTTCCACGCTAATGCTCCCTCATGCCACCTGCGGGCTTCCTGCAGGCAGAGGCATAGAGGAGTGGAAATGGTGTCCTGCATCCAGCCGCCAGCCGGCACTGCTATTCTCTCTCTGCTGAGCAACATAGCCGCCCAGCTTGTCCCCATTCACTATTCAGCAAGCAGTTGGCAGACTTCCCTCAGAGCGCGGGCAAGCCTTAGCTATAAGAGCAAAATGAAGACAATGAAAGGAATTTTAAAAGGCTTCCACCTTTTTGCACTTTCTGTACGCTCTCTAGAAGTTGACTCAGCAGGCAACCCTCTACCTTTTCTGCAACCCTGCCAACCTCTCCCCCTCGCCACAAGAATACGCCAGTGGGAATGGTGACTGTAATCAATGCACTCTGTGAAACACAACTCAGGAATAGGATTGGTGAGACATGGCATCCAGAAGCTGTTCTCGCTGCATTTATCATCATTACTTAAAAGAGGGGAGTTTCTTTTTGTAAAGCTGCAGCGTGTATTCCTCTAACAGGACTGCAGCTCTGCCCATCCACCGGATCCCTAGACTCTCCTGTTATGAAAGAAGTAACAGTTCTCACCCCTACAACACATGCCAAGGGAAAGCAGGAAAGGACTGTCTTAGTCTAGTGGCATCTTTCAGGCAAGAGGCCAAGTCAGAACTGAGGAGACAGTGTGTGATTGTGTATAGAACAGCCTCCTGTATTATAATCATATATTTCCTTGGACATCCTCTGACTGCCAAAAGAATAAGGCTGCATTTGAGCTCCCCCTGGTAAGCTAGGCCTGATTTTAAGACCAGTAGGAAGGGGGAAGAAGGCTACAGTCTTCCCCGTTTCTCTAGGGTCACAGGGTAATTGTGTGGCGGGAAGAACAGGGCCCTAGAGATGGTGTGACAGTCACTTCTCATTACCTCCCACTTGGTTCATTACATCTGTAGACAGTGATTGCCCATGTGTGGATACTTCCATTACACAGAAGGATGTAATGTGCTGTAGACCTCAAATGGCTTTCAAAAGGGGAGCAGGCAGTTTATTCCAGGCACATACCTATCTTGTTTCCAAGGGCCATGCCAGAGGAATAGAAAGTGACATAAGGAATAGATTAATGGTGATCAATACAGAAGAACAGGCCCCGTACGTGCCTACCCAGTGAGATATGTATACATGTGCAACCCACGAACATATAACGCAACACACAAAAGACAGAACCCTCACTTACTAATCTACAAATTTTACTTTAACAAACAGACCCAACTCATTCAGGTGTATGTACATAAGCTATTCTGTGGGCCCTCTGAACTGGCATTACTCCTTCTCTCACACACATTCTGTGTGTGTGTGTGTGTGTGAGAGAGAGAGAGAGAGAGAGATACATTTTTCCTTTGCAAGGGTGAGTCCTAGGAACAATGAAATGCAGATATATTATGTCATACTTTTTCTCAAGGGTGTAAAAAGCCCCAGTTAGATTATAAACTAAGGAGAATTAACAAAAAAGACAATTATAGAGAATTATAGATTGTTAGAATCAGGAATGAATCTTAGGTAGTATCTACAACAGCAAAGCTCAGACTTTTTCTCTAGAACAAAACAAAACCACCTCTCCCTAAAAGTTAATAAGAGGTACCTTAAAAAATACCCACAATGAAATAAAGCTGGGTGCTACATACTATATCCTACTACTGGGAATTCACAATGATATAAACTTACTAAAGGTTCTGAGAATTCCTGTTACAAAAAAAAATTCTATTTAACTCAGGGTTTCCATTATTCATTCAAGGAACACTTTTTTTAAATTGCAATCTTATCAATATCCTATAGAATAATTGTGCTATAGTAAGAGATCCTGTTCTACTACCAGTGCCATCATTTTCTATAGATCTTCTATGTACTAGTAATTCACAAATTTTCACTCAGTTGAATCACCTGAGGATCTACTAGTAATCTCTTAGAGGTTATTCAGTAAACTAGGTAAGGCTTGGGAACCTTAATATTAATCAAGCAATTCTAATGCAAAGGACCTCGTACCCCACTTTGGGAAATACCAAACCACACATGCACTCTGTCTGAATTCATCAGGGATTGAGCTACATGTTAACAAGAGAATTTGACAGTTAATAGGCTGGATGTCTGCAGCATTGACTCTGAAAGTTGGCCAAGTTCATCATGAATTACAAGCGTTTCTGAATATGAAAATGAATGTTTGCCTCTATAAATTGACCACAACCGATGGCTCACATTTATAGCTGGCTTTAATGGCGTATCCTCTTCACCTTCCAACTCATCTATTCACTAGGTTCACTAATCCACTTTTATTAATTTATTCATTTAACAATTATTTACAGAGCGTTCTCTATGTGTCAGGTACTGGATGGAACGCTAGGGCTATTAGTGACAAAAGGAGACAAAAATCTTCACCCTTGTAGGCTAATGTCTTAGCAAAAGAGACACAGACAGCAAAACATCAATGTAATAAGTAAGTAAATGACATAGTGAGTTAGAGTCAGAAGGTGGTAAGTGCTATGGAAGAACAGGCTGAGGGAGCTCAGGAGTACAGATGGGCAAGGGGCTGGGACAAGGACCATGGGAATAGGACAATGAAAAATGACACTTGGGCAAAGTCTTGAAGGAAATAAGGGATGTAGAGTAAGGGCCCAGGGATGTAGAGGGATGTAGAAGGATGTAGAGTAAGGGCCCAGGGATGTAGAGGGATGTAGAAGGATGTAGAGTGGGGGCCCAGGGATGCAGAGAGATGTAGA
>NW_022589706.1:80595158-80732196 GCF_004348235.1 Phoca vitulina
GAGGGATGTAGAGTAAGGGCGCAGGGATGTAGAGGGATGTAGAAGGATGTAGAGTAAGGGCCCAGGGATGCAGAGAGATGTAGAGTAAGGGCCCAGGGATGTAGAGGGATGTAGAGTGAGGGCCCAGGGATGTAGAGGGATGTAGAGTGAGGGCCCAGGGATGTAGAGGGATGTAGAGTAAGGGCCCAGGGATGTAGAGGGATGTAGAAGGATGTAGAGTAAGGGCCCAGGGATGTAGAGGGATGTAGAGTGGGGGCCCAGGAATGCAGAGGGATGTAGAGTAAGGGCCAAGGCGTCAAGAATAGCCAAGGGTCACAGAAAAGGAGCAGAAGGAGGGTGTGTGGGGAGAGCCCAGGAATGGAGACTAGGCAGCGCAGTGTCACAAGCAGTAGAGACTGAATCACCTGGGTCAGGGTTTTGACTTGAACTCTGAGTGGAATGAGACACCACGGAAACATGGCGAGCAGAGAAATGAGAGTATTTGGGTCATTTTTAAAGGCGCTGAATGTATTCGACAGGACTCACCGTTGAGTGGATTTCTAGTGCTTTGCCAGGCCCTGAGGTCAGTGCTGTTTGTGAAGATGAGTGCACGGCCCCCTGCTCTCAGAGTGCTCCTAGTCTCTGGGCCTCAAGAACCCCTAGTAGCAGTCAACCTGTGCATATCTAAAACCTAGTATCCTTGCCCCTTGCAGAGCTAGGCCTCTGCTCGGTGCTGACTCCATGATCTGGGCATCTGCATGCTGCCCTGTCCTGGGCTAGAGCTGGAAGAGCTCCGTCAGATCAGTCCGGAGGTGTGGGTGCCCAGCCCTGCCCTGAACACACTGTGTGGACTTTGACCAGACGCGAACCCCTCCTTTTCTTGGCTTTCCCATCTGTTTACACAATTTTCCGCAGAAGTACATTTGTGAGGTCTGATGAGATAACCGGCACCGAGAGCTTTCCTATGTAATGGAAAACTGGCAATTTTAATTTTCCCTCAAATTATCATACTCTAAAATAAATAGAGAGTCGAGGAGATTCTCCAGCTATTCCTTCTGGCATGCCGCCTCAGCTGAAGAGCGGCTACGAGCTGGCAGACCAGAAGCGAAGAGAGACAGTTCCTGGAGGTAAAACCTGCTAGTTACCAACAACCGAAATTCTGAGAGAGGGTCTTCTGGGGAAGAGCCATTTGTAAAAACACCCTCTTTTTAGAATTGTAAGTTGCTTGCCTCCTGCTAGCTAACTCCTTTCTGTTGGGGAAGGATGTGAAAAGTCTCATTTAATTTCAGCCTCAAACATAATTCTAAGTGATCAGACTTGCTCACCTCACCCGTCAGTCATCAATAGACACGTCAGAGACAAAACCTCCATTCCGAGGAGATGGAAAGTGAAAGGACAGGTTTCAAGAAAGCCAGAAGAATTAGCATTATGGATGTGTTTGCCTTAAGTACGCATTTGCAGCCTTTATGAACGGCAACAGGGTTTTTAATCAAATGCTTATGATGTAACCTCCCTGAAATCAAGGAAATTCAGGGATTTGGCAGGCAACTGGGGAAAGAGGCACGCAATACAACGCTACTTCACACCGCACTCTGCTTTGGAGCTAAGCTACTCCAGATGTTTTTCTTTTGTCTTCATTTAATAGTTTCCCTAAATACAGTGTCTTAGTAGCAGCCAAGGCAGCAAAATATACAACATACTAATTAATAGCAAGATGCTTACCTAAGCGATTCTGTCTCTGAGTATGTAATTATATTTTTAGAGCTTTATTTTTTTTTTCTTTTACCTTTCTTCTGTCAGATTTTACTAGAGGAATAGGAGAGTATTAGGAACACATAAAATCTTATGTGGCTGTAGCATGATTACACTTACTTAAGCAGTAAGAAATAAGCAATACTGCTTACTCTTAACCATACTGGTTCTAGTGGTTATATCAGTTATGAATTCATAACAAAACCAAGTTGTCCAGGGAGTGAGAACCGCAACTCACAAAGAACAACTATAGGTGTAAAGCTGCTTCTCGCCGTTCCTGATCAGCTTAATTTTAAAAATTAAAAGTCAAATTAGTCCTTGTTGCCTGATCAGAGATTCTTGAAGTTCATATTATCAGCAAAACATGTTCATATTATCAGCAAAACCTGCCCTGCCAATCCCCAGGCCCAGATCAGTCCAACCGTTAACTTTCTCAGCTCCTGCTTCCAGGCAGCTGAGCATGGATAAGGAAAAATCCCATCACTCTGTGTACTGGCACCGCACCAAATCCATGTTCTCCAACATCAGCTGAGCCCTCAGTGCTACTGGCAGTCCTTTCATTTGTCCCCAGTCAGCTCCGTTTCAGATTTCCCCTACAGCTGTTCCGAATTGTCAGTCTAAGTAGCTGCCCTTGTCCATCTATCAGACAAAAGAGAGGTCCTCTCTTTCCCCTCCACCTGCAGTCTGACCCATGGGGGCATCCACCTTTTTCCTCCTTTCCCCCCTAATTTCGTCAGGGAATTAGCCGATCCCCAAAGTTAACACTTGTAGAGAATATTGGATACCGTCTCCTCAGGCACCTTCTGGGCTTCAGTCATTTCCCCTAGCCCCTTCGGGGTCTTTAATCCACTGCTCTCTGTTCTCTGCCTTCCACCCTTTGATCTACAAATTTGCTCAACGTCTTCCTTATCACCACACACACTTGCGCGCACATACGCACGGGCACACATCCCCACTCACAACGTTTTAATCATTTCAGCCTTTCACTCATGCTGCAAATTGCCTTGTATAGCAATTATCTGTTTACATGACAGTTTTCAACTGGTCCAGCGGTTTTTAATCATTGTTGTGTCACAGATTCCTTTGAGAATCTGATTAAAGCAATGGACCTTTTCCCTGAAGACACGCACACCCTCCCACACACACCCTCACAACTTGTACATGCAATTCCAGGTCATTCACTGACCCACACGGGGGATATTTTTACTACCACTCATTGACACTTCCAGTTCTACTCGTCTCCCAGGCATGCTGGAGAACCACACTTCCTCCCTAACTTGAGATTAGTCACTGCTTTGGCCAATGAAATGCAAGTGGAAGCAATGTGTGCTAAGCTCTAAGAGGTTGTACTGGATATGCCATGCTTTCTTTTTCTCTGCCACCGTAACCGCTGTGTTCCAGGCAAAGACTGCTCGGTCAGCAAGGGTGAGGAGTGAGGAGCACACAGAGCAGAGCACTTGGCCGGCTGCAATGGACGGACAGAGTGAGTGAGAAATAAATCTAGTTGTTTGGAGTGGCTGCGACTGGGGACGGTGGGTTACTGTAGCACAAGCCGGGCTCTCCTGCTTGACAGTGGGGCATTCTCCATTAGATAGGAAATCACCTAAGTCTGAAAGATCCTTTCTAGTGGAACTTAAGCTACCCTCCTTCCTGTTCCTAACCAATGAGCTCCTCTCGCTGCATATTTCTGCACTCCTAGTTCTGCCTACCTGCAACACTCTTTCCCTGATTCTTCCCAGGGCTCCTCATCCTTCAGACCTCAGGTTAGACGTTGCTCCTCAGAGAGCTTCTTTTTGGCCTCCTTCCCATCCCCTCCAGCCCATTACCATCATCCGCATCACCCATTTCTGTCTTTCACGGAGCACATCACAGCCTGTAATGATCTTATCTATTATCTGTCCCTCAGGTTCTGAATTCACAACAACTGTATTCTTGCTATCAACAATGATTCATGAATAACTAATGCCAAGCTAATTTAGCCCCACATGAACTTAAGGGAATACATTCAAAATATGGACTGCTTTCATTTGTTTCATATAATGATAAAATTAGTATCATGAATGTTCAACTCCTACTTTACACTTTCTTAAACTATGTTAATAGAAGAAAAACTCGAGCTAAAAATATTGGACAGACATCCAAATGTTTGGATGCACATCAAGAACGAACCACTGAACCTTGGTATTCACCCAGTCACCATTAAGAGGTCAGCTTGACATTTTGGGCTCTTTTCAGATAGCTGTGGCCAACAACACTAACAACCTTTGGTCCCAACCCAGTTAAATAGTAGTTTTTGTAATTCATTGGCATACGTTTTTTTGTTTTGTTTGCCCTTTTATTTTCTCTTTTACTCAGGACCTGCACCAAATGATCTTACTGCACAGTGATAATAAGAATTAGTCCTTAGGTTTCAGAAAGTATCAAGTGGCTAAACCTTTGTTATGCATCCAGAGATATAGGTAGAATATCTTGTCACAGAGTAAATAATTCATCCTTGTTCAATGAATTAATGAAAACATTTAGTATGAAATTACAAAGTATTTGTTTTACTTGCCTTTATTATATATAACTAATGATACAACTATTCTAATTCTAAAAACCAAAATTTTAGCCTTGTTTCGCCTGCATACAAAACATGTTTAAAAATGTTAGCAATGCAAAATTTAGTTAATATGTAATTTTTCTATTTTCATTGTCTTTATAAAATGTGTTACAATCTTAACATTTGATAAGAGATTTAGAAGTTGCAAAGCTATCTTTCCAGCATACAACAGACTCTGAAAAATAGTCATTAGAAATCTACATCTTGTCAGATCTCAATTTCATAAGCAAAAATTTTGTGAACCTTCTGAATTAATTGTCTGAATAAGATAAATTTAGTCCTCATGAGAACAACTGAACAAAATGTTTTACAATTGCTAAGAAATAAGCCTGGTTTAGAAACAAAAATAAACTTAGTTTAATTTCGTTTTTTTTCCATAAACTATTTTATGTTTTCTTTGAATTTTCCATGTGGCAGTATGCATTGCAAAATAGTATCCCTTAAAACATAGAGCATATCCATTACCCTATCTCTTATGTAACATGTAACTGGCATGTGACAGCTACATTTTTCTATTTATATTTTATAAAAATCCACATGGGGAAGTTAAAAATAACGTGAGTTTTTTTTGTTTTTTGTTTTTTTTTAGATGAGGCTGAATATCTCTGTTCTCTAAATTGTTTCCTATCAACTAATTTTTAAGAGGAGATTATCATCTGCCACTCCATTTTAAGTGAATATGGGTAATCAGATGGGGCTCACTGTCTTTAAAATGGGACATGCATCAAATCAAACGTGTTTGCACACAATTTTGAACACATAAAAAGATATGTTTTTTTAATTGTTTTGCAAACAAGGCTGGTCCTTTCTCAATTCCTCATCCCTACACACATCCTTTTAAAAAAATTTACAAAAGCTTCTTTTTTGTTCTACTGGGGCATTTCAATCAAACACATAAATTCCACAGAAATAGTTGCTATAGAAATGCAAAGGGGATAAACAAGAATGAATTATGCAATCAAAAATTGCAACTGAAGTAGGGCAGTAGCAAGGTTTATGTTTAATAATGCTGACTGTATTTATTCTTGACTTTATATATACTCCAAATTGAATGTTCTGAGTCCTAAATTGGAAGGTCCTTTACTACTCAAAATAACACATCTTAATGAAAATATTTTAGCAGGCATTCCAGATTAGGAAATCAGTACATGCCAAGCCAAAAATAGTTAAATTTAATGAATAATGAATTCAAATGATGCCAATTACTTTCCTTTATTTCACACAAAATGGTCTTTATATGAAATGAAAGAGGTTTCCTACACGAGTTTTGCAGACACCTTGGCTCTGAAGAATAAAATGCTTCTTCAGGTTTCTACATGTCTTTCATTTATTTTGCTAAGGAGCTTATTTTGAAATAGTGCTCTATAACAGCACTTAAGGTTTTCCATTAGGTTTATTGGAGAAAAAAATCGTAAGTTAAATCTCCTAAAAAAACACATTTGTCTCTGTTTTTGACTTGTTTAGGGATTATACTTTAAATGCTGAATTACTAACAAGGCATCTGATAAATGTGACTGTGGCTATTCTAGCCTTTGATCTTGCTAATTAAGTTTTATAAAACTTTAGAGAGAAAAAGTTCTATCAGTCATCTTATTTAGACGTAGTTTTAGGAAAAAAGTTTACTTCAGCAGACTGATACAACCTGTGTTCTAAAACCAAAATAATCCTATTAAAAATGTATAACAGTGACACACCCATTCGTGTTACAAAATTTAACTCCTAGTTGCCAATAAAATCAATACAATCAGCTTAAGAAAAAGAAAGCATGGGAGGGGAATCATCTCAGAAAATATAGAAAATTCACCTACACCTTTCTCTCTGAAAATATTAACCTTTACAGTTTCTGTAAGCCTTCCTGTTTTATACTGCTTTAGCAACATGATAATCAAAATTATATCTGAATCAGCATCTTACTTAAGTGCACTTTTCAGAACCTGTTTGGAAGAGTGGAGGAGCATGGGTCGTGGTCTTGGATAGGCCAAGAGTTCAAAGCCAAGCTCCAACATGTACCGTGGACCTTGGTCAAGATTTAACACCTTCAGTCTGTTTATTCATCCATAAAATCATAAGGCATTTATCCTACAATGATCTGAATTTTACATCAAAGCTCCATTAAAATTATGCTGATGGTCACCAATACCCTCTTAAGTTTAAAATCTTTTTTAGCTCTTATTAGATCTCTTTGCAATATTTGACTCTACCATTTAATAATTCTTTGAACTGTTTTTCTTCAAAATGGCTTATCCTTTTGCTGCCATTTTTCTTCCTTTCTGGGGGTTTATCCTTTCTGGGAGTATTCTCTTTTATGCATTCTACTCTGTTAATTAGATGACCTCTGTACTCTTCTCCCTCTCAGTAGTCTTCCCAGCAAATTCCATCCACCACTGCTCCTTCCCATGGCTTCAACCATCATCATACCCTGATGATTGTCTTATCATTGTCATAAATGATTGTTATCACTTATACCCTGATGTGCCTCCTTTTAAGACCTCTGCCCCGGGCTCTCAGCCTCCATATTACTACTGTCTATTGGGCAACTTCACTGGATTGTTCTATTGGTACCATTCAAAACTTCCACCCACTTAGACGCAGAGAGCTAGGACTCATCCCATAGTCCTTGCTCTCCCTTCTCCTCACATCCCCTCAGTCTCCAGAAGCTTACTGAGTCTACCTCTTCACTGTGTATTCTGATTCTGCCACTGCCTCAGTTTATTTTCTCATGTTTAGATCAATGGAACAGCCTCTACTTTCTTTAGAGTAGTCTAAATGCTATAACAGAGAACATTTGTAACAAGTGTGGTAATAAAAATCTCTGGCTTAGCACAATAAAGTTTTTTTTTCCTTGCTCATGTCACAATCCAGTTCAAGGTATAAGGGAAGATTCTACTCCATTTGGGTAACCAGGCTTCCTCCATCCAGTGGTCATACCACCTCCTTACGGCTTGGAGTCCCGGCTCAGACCTTAGTACCTGGCAGGCAGGTAAGAGAGAGAGTGGTGTTTGTTATGAGCCTAGTCTATGTACAATGGTGGATCATGGACAGAATAAATGCAATTAGAACTTCCATTCCAAAAGGGGAATAATGGGAGATACACTGTTCACTGATCTATTGCAATTCTGAAATCCTGCTTGACAGGTCTTATTAAAGCCCCTACCCTGGGGAGAAGGTGAGTTATTTAATTAAACTTTAATTCTGCTACTTGGGAATAATTCTCTTTTCCTCTTTCCTCCTTGGACTCAGCTTTTAGGAGTTCTTATTGTCTATTTACTCCCTTTGGTCACAGCTGAAATGAGTGTTACCAAAAGTCTGAGAACCAAAATGTGATTTTACAGCTCAGCCAATGAGTTGTTTAGTCTGATATTTTGGATTTCTTGACAATACAATTTCCATCAAAAACATACTAGGCTTCCATTGTATTCGCTTCCCATCTGTAATTCTCGGGTCTTTCTCTTCCCTCCCTCTCCTTAACTACTTTTATTATGGTTTCGTATCAGAAGACTTCACTCTTAGTCTGATCTTTGACCTAAAACTAGGTCATGCTATCCAACTAAAAAGTTTGGGGCACCTGGGTGGCTCAGTCGTTAAGCATCTGCCTTCAGCTCAGGTCATGATCCCAGGGTCCTGGGATCGAGCCCCACATCAGGCTCCCTACTCTGCGGGAAGCCTACTTCTCACTCTCCCACTCCCCCTGCTTGTGTTCCCTCTCTCGCTGTCTCTCTCTCTCTGTCAAATAAAATCTTTAAAAAAAAAAAAAAAAAAGTTTTACTGGACTTTCATGGCTCCATTTGGGATCTGAAGGCAGTTGGCTTCCCAACCACTTTTTATCCCAAGTCTTTGGGCTCTCTACTGTTTTCTGGCCAGCGTGAAAACTGGCCAACTCTGTCTGAGCACATCTCTTTTTTGAAACACCTTACCAAAGGAAACCAACACATGGATTCTTTTTAAAACATCCCCTAAAACAATGGTTCTCAAAGTATGGTCTGCACACACCTAGGAATCCCAAAGATTCTTTTAGTGGATCCACAAGGTCAAAACTACTTTCGTGAAAACACTAGGAGGTTATTTGCCTTTTTCACGGTGTTGACAACACTTGCACTGATGCCACAACCAGCAGTGGTGGGTAAAATCGCTGGTGCCTTAGCACAAACCAAGGCGCTTTCACCAAACTGCATCACTGTATCATTGCACTTTGTGTCCTATTTGTCACCATATACTTACTGCTTAAAAAAAAAAAAAAAAAGCCACTTCCGCTTAAGAATGCCCTTGCTGAAACAGGAAAAAATATTCACTTTATTAGATCTCAACTGTCGAGTACGAGTCTTTTCAATATCCTGTGGGATCAAAAGGAAAGAACACGTAAAGCACTTCTGCTACATACCAAAATACAATGGTCATCTTGAGGAAAAGCAATATGTGATTGTTTGAGTTGCAAACTGAACTCATCTCTTTTTCATGGAACACCATTTTTACTTGAGAGAACAAGTGATAAACAAAATATGGTTATTCAGACTTGGGTATTTGGCAGTCATTTTCTTGAAAATAAATGAAGTGAGCCTGTCACTTGAAGGCGAACAACCTGACAGTACTTGTTGCCAGTGATAAAACTCAAGCTTTCAAGTAAAAATTAGAATTTTGGAAAAATCGTATCTGACACCATGCGCCTGACAGCTTCTGAATCTTTAAAGACTTTTCTGAAGAGATCAGCACTGATATTAACAAATGTGATTTTTAGAAATATTATGTAATGAAGTGTGCCAATGGCGTAAATCAATGAAACAATATTTTCTAAGTAACCGATGTAAGATATTACAAAATCATGCATAGGTAAAAGATCCCTTTGAAGTGCAAGTAACCAATAGATTTTAATGTAATAGTGTGTGAAAAGTTCCTCGATATGGTTTCAGATTCCACGTTGCAATCAACTTAAATTATCACTAGTTGAATTATTATATAGTGTCAAAAACTATTCACATTTATCTGGAAAGGTTATTAAAATACTCCTTCAGAAGGAGATTGGCCTTCTCACAAGAAATACCTACACATCTGTGTCAGGCCAGACTTCCCTCATATATTTCAACAACATATCATAACAGAGCAAATGAAGGCGGCAAAGAGAATCTCTATGCCTATTAAACTAGATAGTATAGAGTTTGGCAAAAAAATGTGAAATATTGCCATCCTTTAATAAATTGCTTTTGAAAATACAATAACGATATATTGCTTATGTTAACAAAATGGATTTATGATTATTTTCAGTTCATTAGTATCTTTAACTTCCCAGTTTTGATATTTAATATGGTAATTTTTGCTAAATATAACCCATAAACAAAAGCTTTTTGTGATCCTCAGTAGTTTTTAAAAAGATAAATGAGCCCCAAGAAGAAAGTTTTTGAGAATCACTGTCCTAGAGAAAGGATCAGCAAACAATGGCCCAGAGGTAAAATCCAGCTGTTTTGCCTGTTTTGTAAATGAAGTTTTATTGAAACATAGCCATATCCATTTTGCTTACATATTGTCATGGCTGCTTTCATGCTATAATAGCAGAGTTGAATACTTGTAACGAAGATGATATTGCTCTCAAAGCCCAAAATATTTACTATTTGGACCTTTACAGAAAACCAATTGCTGATCTCTGCCTTGAGCTTTGGTTCTCAAGCTTGGCTGCATATCAGAACTACCTGGAAAATGGTGAAAATAATACTAATGACCTTCCCCTTCTCCAACACATATACACACATTAAGTCAGAATCTCTGGGAGTAGGAATGGAGCGTGGATAGTTTGTACAATTCTCCAAGTGATTCTAATACGTAGCCAGGGCTAAGAATCCCTGTCCTAAAGCTGTAAGATTTTTAAGCATAAATCATGCCTTCCGGGTTTCCAGACAACAACATCCAAGGTTTTTCCCGTTCATGACATGGGTTACCATATTTGAAGCTCCTAATATCAGGGTCCTCACTGCCCACTGGCCAACACTAAATTAGTGCCCCTGATTTGTTGTTACAGCAGCACCCCACTGGTAGGTATAAATTTCAAAATCAGTCAGGATAGCCTATCTGCTGTAGCAAACACTTCTCAAATTTCAGAGACTAACACACATCGCTTCTAGGCCTTTTGGCTAAGATCAAGTGTAGAGACTAACACAATAAAGGTTTATTTCTCATGCAAATCATGATGCAATGTGCTTTGGTAGGGGTCTCTGCTCCACAAAGGAATCCAGCTGCTTCTAGCTAGAGACTCTACCATTCCTCAGGGCCTTAGAGTACATTGCTAGATCCCCCTACCAAAGCCAGGTGAGGAGAAAGAGCATGGAGGATTGAGTGATAGGTGTTTTATGGGCCAGGCCTGGAGAAGGCACACATGACTCCTCTTGGCCAGAACTTAGTCTTCCTGGTCACAAATAAGTGCAAAGAAGGTGCAAAACATAGCCAACCTTTCTGCCAAAGAGAATAAGCAAAATAGTTGCGGTGAACTAGCTCATCCCTGTCGCAATCACCCTCCTTACCAGTCTTACATTCTAGTGCTAAGAAGTACCTTCAGGCCCCTTGTGATAGGTAGAATGGCCTCTAGACTCCCTCCTTTATTTTTTACTGCAGACAATTTAGCACTTAGTTCACTGACTTGCATCTGCCCCTTTCCCTGCTTTTAACAGATTTGGAGGGAAATTCCTAGCAAATTTACTTTCAAAAAAGGCTGAGAGTTTGTTTGTTTCCATCCTCATTCATTCATTCTCTGAAAATAAGTTCATCATGACACATACTTCACCAGAACTTAATTCTGTGGGAAGATTGGTAGTACCACAAAAAACCAGACAAGCTTCTAAACCTCTTTTGCAGTATCTTTCCCAGGATGGATCTTCTATCCATTTCGAAGAGCATCTTTCCTGAAGAAATGCAAAACAGGAAGGAACTCTGAGAAGCCTACATAATGATAGTCATACTGAATAGAACTACCACAAAACTTACATTCTGCATGTTCCTCTTTCAGTGAATTTCTCCAGTTTACTAGAAATTCATGAAGGTGTATAGTACCTATAATTTCAACACATACCTGCAGCAGATAACCCGTCAATGGGCTGTTTGTACGAATTCTTTCATTTGGATGGATTTATTTCATCTGCCTATATAAGAACTGGAAAAAAAAACTCAGACTTTTACAAACATTTGAGTGTAGAATATCAAACTTATATTGTGAAACTATTTTGTTGTAGTTTAGGGTTAAGTTTTTCTTGAAAAAGACACTGGTGTGCTTCATGCACTGACACATTTTCCTGGTAGAGTCAAGCACTCCTTGCAAGATTCACATTCTATTTAATTAAGTGGACAAGGATCTTCCTCATCAATTATTCAATTTCCTTGCATCTGGATATTTTATGTTTGCCACAATGAACATTAATATATTTTACTCAGTAATGTATCTGTAATATACGAATTGTGACCTGCTAAATGATTTACCGTTTATAGAGAGTATTTTGATAAATTACTGTCACTATGACAGAGCGATTCTGCAGAGCCAAATTCTAATAGACTTTCAACCATTTCTTGAACTATTTTGCACCTACTATATGTAAAGAGAGAGAGAGAGATAAGAAATACCTGTGGAATAATTATCAGTTGGTGGATTGAGTCAAATTTATTCTGACCATAGACACATAATATTTAGTATGAGCCCTAAATGTCAATACATCAAGTTTCCCTGAACCTTTTTCCTTATCTTTTATTAAGACCTCTCATTCAGAATCTAGCAAACATTGAATTCCTACTGGCCCCTGTGGTTTAGTTTTCTTGCACACTAAGTATTAATAGTAATTAGCTATTGTCCTCATCCTCACCTCTCAACACATTATCAGTTTTCCAGCGGGCATTGATTCTGTACTATGGGCTCTAACCCGCTAACCACAGTGGTACAAAGTAACCAGGGAATTATCCCCCTAGGAGGACAAGAGGTCTTTCTACCCCTTAGTCAGTGATCATTAAAACCAACCAATACATTGTTAAGCTTAACAAATCACAATGGCTGTAGGGACCCATTGGGACTTCACCATTGAAATTGCAACGGTGAAGTCACAATTATCCAGCAATTAGGTTGCTGTATTCACCTCTCAACAATCAAGTCTACAAAAATGTACACACTTCTTTCTGTTGAACTTAATCTGGAAGGTTTATAAAGCCTTCATTTTTATGTAGGTTTCTGAAACCAAGGAAGCAATTGCATCTGAATGAAGTAATGACAAATTTTATGAAGCAGAAAAAAACAATTTTTCCACCTAACATAAGCCTTATTTAAAAAAAAAAATGGGGTATTTCCAAGTTATATTTCCAAATGGAATATGCTCTGAGCCATCATAAAAATTTGGCTGCCAGAAAAGTATCTAGTTTAGTAAATATGAACATGGATACCTAATGTTTTAGGAATGCTTTCAAATATAGCTAACAAACAGCCTAACTAGAATGGCTTTTTTTCTTAAATTAGGGAGTATTTTTCCCCCCACAGTGAGAAATCCAATTACTAATGCTAGATTGGTTCAGCAGATCAGTCATGCCAAAGACTGAGATTTCCTTGACCTTCCTTCATTATTACAAAAAGACTGCTGCAGCTTCTATAAATATATTCTCTTTCCACCAAGCAGGAGGATGGGACAGCAAGAAGGGATGGTGCCAAGATCTGTTTTAACAGGTAACATCCTATTTTAACAGAAAGCTCCCGGAACGTGTTTGTATCTCTTTGGCCAGAATTTTGTCCCAGAGTCGCTGCTGGCCTAAAAGTGGCAAGAGAGAAGATAACCCAGACAAAAAGAAAAGCAGCTTCTGATATTCAGAAATTGGCCTAACACTTACAGCTAGGCCTTCACGTTGTTAAGAGCTAGTGCTGCACTCACAAAAGGCTTTGGTATTCTATGGTTTCATTCGAGTATATATAAACAAGCTCCCAAATCACTATCAGTGACTGTGACAAAGAAAGACAAGACTATTCCATAACTTCTTTAAGCACAGAAACAAGGCCATTGTGCAAACCACAGAAATACCGAACATCCCCATGTACCGGCTAATATGGGAACCTGATGCTCCTTTCCTAACTATGACTTTAGCCTCACTTTACTTTTCCCACCTTATACACAAGATTTTTTAAGATGTCCAATCTTAGGGGCACTGGGTGGCTAAGGATAAGTGGCCAACTCTTGATTTCAGCTCAGGTCATGATCTCAGGGTCCTCAGATTGAGCTCCATATCGTACTCTGCACTCAGTGTAGAGTCTGCTTCTCTCCTTCTTCCTCTCCCTCTGCCCCTCCCCACGCTCTGTCTCTTTCTCTCTTTCAAATAAATCTTTTTTAAAAAAATGTCCAATCATAGAATTATCCCCAAGTACTGGTAACATCCAAATGAGGGCAAAGCCACTTCCTTAAGCCATCCCCCCAAATCATCTCATGTTAGTCTTGATCCTATGATAATCCTTTCAAAAACTTCTACTGAAATGCCCCACATTTCCCAACGAAGGTCTCCCTTCCTTGCACCCAAGAATAAATCCAGCTTGTCCAGTCATTGGTGTATTCCTGGTAGTCTTTCCCTGGACAGCACTGAAAGAAGATTGGGTCAACCATACAAGTGTATTCACCACACCTTTGTTTCATTCTAGTATATTTTCAATTAAAATACTATACCTTGATATGCTGTGCTTCAAGATCCTTAATTAAGAAAGGGAGCTGGGATACAGTGAACTGAGCATAGGATGAATAATCAAGAGATAAGGATTCTAGTCTGTTCTGTCCAGTTAATTATTTAAGTGACTCCAGGTAAGTCATTAGAGGACAGGAAAGGAACTGACCTCACAATAGTCTAGTGAACCAGTTAACATTAACCATGTTTGAGAGATGGCAAAACCGACGTTCCAAGAGGTAGAGTACATTTTCTTATTTACTTTTGGTAAGTGACCGAACTAGGATTTGAACATGGGTTCTAAACTCTAAAGTCTAGAGGTTCTCCATGACACCAAGTTGTCTCACTAAGTTTTACCTTCTTCCTCTGTGAACCAACCAAATTGTTGAACTAGAACTTTAAAGGCCCTTTCCATTCAACATTCTAGGACTTTGAGTGATGAATCATAATATTTACATTTACTCTTTTTTAATCCCACCTGATCTGTAGGTGAAAGGTACAGGAATAATGTGCGTTGATGTAGGTTTATGGAGTTTTTAATTTAAGCAAGCCCTTTTCTAAAGGGCGTAAACCATAAATTTGATCTACCATTTGAACTTCCGAGTCGAATCAATTTTCAGTTCCTTGTAAGTTAAAATAGGACCATTTCACTTAAGGAACTGTGTGAGAGCCAATACAAAAAGGGGCTGAGAACAGCAAAGCAGGAAATGAGAAAAAGCAGGAGAGCAAATAAGCATGTTCCTTTTTTATATTCAGATCTCAACTTTAGCACTTTAACCTTTACATATTAATGTGGCATACCTTTAAAAATCAGTAATAGACAAATACAAGAAAATATAACCATGCAATTGAATAAGGACAAATGTAAAATCATATGCATTTTAATCTTACTGATTTAATAAAAAAATTTTAAGAGAAAGAATCAGCAGTTGAGACTTTGGGGAAATAAACACTGAAGGACTAGAAGAAGGAATGACTTTTTGTAACTTGCTTTTGAAAGGCAATTTGTGATATATATCCAACACTTCAAATATTTTTTGCATATCACGTCTGACCCATAATTTCCTTCTGAGCAAAAACCACAGATGTGTGCAAAGAGCCACAAAAATGTCTGTGGAAGTACTATTTATTATTGATGAAAATTAGTAAAATGTCAAAAGGGTAACGATAGAAGGTAGATTAAATAAATTGTGGTTCATTCATGCAGTGGAAGTCTTTGGATATTAAAAATATAAAGAAAAAGTGATATGGACAAACATTCAAAACACATTGCCAGGTTGATAAATGTCAATTACAAATGTGTGATTGTGTTTTTGCTTTAAATAGATGTATATACAAGAGTGGTCATGGACTAAGTATTTATGTGCCCCAAAACTCATCTGTTGAAATCTAATTCTAACTGTGATGGTATTTGGAAGGTAATCAGGTCATGAGGGCTGAGTCTTCATGAATAGGATTAATGCCCTTTTAGAAGTGGCCAGAGAGCGCGCTCTCTTTCCCCCCATGTGAGGAAAAAATGGGAAGTCAGCAGTCTGCAATCCGGAAGGGAGCCCTCACCAGAACCCAACCACACTGGCACCTTGATCTTGGAATTCCAGCCTTCAGAACTACGAAAAATAAACTGTTTTTATAAGCCACCTGGTCACTGGTACTTTCTATAGCAGCCAAAACTGAGTAAAATGATATAAATGAATTTTTTAATAGACTCAAATACATCCAGTAATTGTCTCTGACTGGTGGGATTATGGGTGGTTTTGTCTTTTTATTTATCTACACTTTCCAGATTTTCTACCAGGAATATATATGTTTTTATAATAATTTTAAAAAATATATCAATTCTTGAAACAAATACTAATATATATTAATAAAAGTATACTGTTCAGATGATAGCCACACTTGTGAGCATAGCTTAACACAGAGAAGTTGAATCACTATGTTGTACACCTGAAACTAATGTAACATGGTGTGTCAACTATACTCAAAAAAGAATTTCTTTAAATATACTGCTCTGTATGTCAAATGCCAAATTCACTTGTCCTTTTAAAAGAAAAAGATAAAAGACAAGTCCTTAACATGTCATGGCCATCAGACACCACAGACCCCATGGCCACAAACACCAAGCCAAGGGCCATCTCTGTTCTAAGAACCATGAATATACCCTTATCCCAAGGAGGTTTTTCAAATAATCGTATTAATTCTCTTTCAAACTTATAAATCTAGCTTGAAAGGAATACTGTGTGCCTAAACCGAAATTTTTAAAAAGCAAAATTATTTTTTAAAAGTGTGTTATTTATTTTGTAAGATTTTCCATTGTGGTATTAGCCACGTTGACTTTGGAGTTATAAAAACAATTTGTTTACTTGGAATATTTGCTTTAACAAATATTGCATTTCTTTTTTTTAAGCCAGTGCAATGTTGCAAACCAACAATTGTGCAATGATATTTGGAGAGAGATGATATCACAGCAGAAACTTGTATTTAGTTGTTTTTCCTTTGGGCATTTTTTCTTTTAACAGAAAGGATTTTTAAAAACTGAAAAGTATGTGCCTTATTTAACTACTACATTAATGGCATAAAGTTACACCCTACTAAAATGAGAAGTTGAAGAATTAGTTTGCCTTCATAGAAAATAGAACAATAGCTACCTTGTATTTGTCACCTATTGTTATTTAGATTCTTACATAAACACTATCTTATTTCATCCTCACAGCCACCCTGTGAAGGAGATAGGATTATTCCCATTTTACAGATGAAGAAATTGAGGCACAGAAAGTTTTGAATAATTTGAAAGTTTAAATTACTTGAGCAAAATCATACAGCCAAAATGAGGAGAACCAGGATCTGAACTCAAGTCTATGTTCTGTTCACTAAATTGTTCACGATGTACTACATTCCTTTGGGATGACATTGTATGATTTGGCTATTTTTCTCATTTGGAAAGGTGCCTGGGTGGCTCAGTCCAATAAACATCCGACTCTTGATTTCGGCTCAGGTCATGATCTCAGGGTCCTGGGATCGAGCCCCACATGAGACTCCATGCTCAGCAGGGGCTCTGCTTGAGGATTCTCTCTCCCTCTCCCTCTGTCCCTCCCATCACTTGTGTTGATTCTCTCAAGTAAATAAATCTTTTAAAAAAATGATGCCACACTCATGCTTCTGTCTGTGGTTTGATTTTTTTCCTCTTTCCTTGTGAAACAAATAGAGTCACCCATGGGGGATGAGTTACCTTAGGAACTCATGTGTACTTTGAAGGCTCATAAGGCAAGACCTCTGATGGCTAAGTGGACTTCCCAGGGTTGAAAAAATGGATGTGGTTATACGCCATACTGGGCAGACAGCATACCAATCTTATGTCAGGACTTGTGGGAGCTAGAGTCCTTTCAAAGAAAATGAGAGAGAGAGTCAAGTCGCTGGGTGCTAGGAACCGTAAACCCTGGACTCCAAGGAGAAGCAATGTGGATTGAAAGTAACACTCAACTACCTCATGGGCCCCTGCTGTGAACAAGGGCAGCAAGATTAACACTCTTCCTGCAGTGTCAACGTAGGGTGGTCATCTGAAGAGAGATGATCAGTTTACAGAGCCGCAGGGGTACAGCAGGAAAAATGGCAGCAAAATAACCACAGGTGGATTTAACACCAGGGCTCTTCCTGCTTGGGTGTGGAAATCTAATGGACTCCTCCTGGGAGAGGGAGAACCTCAACTAAGATACTAAATCAGCATATAGATGCTTAATCCCCTTTTAGCTTAATTTGGAGAAATAAGAGGTATGTAAATGGGAATAGCCATTGCTTCTGCATGTCTTTCTCTCTTCCAAGTTAGTTGCAGTGGGCATGCATTACCATTTTTAAATTTAACATTGCTCTCTTAAAAAAATCATTAACTTAACAAATTATATTAATTAGTTATGTATTATCTCACATGTTAGTTTAGTGTTTAAAGAACATACTGTTGGTTTAAAGAAAACACATTAATACTTTCAAGCCACAAAGCTATCATACAGAAAATTTTACCTTAATGTGCTAAAAGATATGAAATGTTACTAGAACATATAGTGAACCAGATAGGCAAAAAGCTCTTAGAACAAAGGTTGCTTGAGGACATACTGGCCCTGATAAGGTTACACATTCCCTCATCTCCTACAGGAAAGGTTTAGGCAGGGAGAATGTAAATATTTTATTAAATGTCAGGTCCTGTTTTAAATATTTCTAAAGGTTTCTTCGTGAGAACAGTAATAACAACAAAAACCTCCCTTCTCTTTCCTTGGGTCACTCTGGAGATACAGCTCATTCATCCTTGTGCCAAAGAGAGGCTTTGGGTTTTTGTTTTGTTTTGTTTTGTTTAAATTAAAAAAATATTCTTGTCAACTTTACCCTATATCTTCGTATGTAGGTTGGCCATACCCACTCAAAAATGTATTGCCAATGATTGATTACTGTTCCATGAGACAACCAATGGGAAATTTAAACACATACACCTACACAGAGTTTGCACTTAGACTGTCTTAAATAGTACATTCGATTGTACTTTGACTTCCTTAAAACTATCTAATGATTTATTTTAACCTCTTTTTTTTTTAAGGATTTTATTTACTTATTTGACAGAGAGAGTGAGAGAGCACAGCAGGGGAAGCAGTAGGAGAGGGAGAAGCAGGCTCCCTGCCAAGCAGACAGGTGCCCCATGCAGGGCTCGATCCCAGAGTCCTGGGATCATGACCTGAGCCAAAGGCAGATGCTTAACCATCTGAGCCACCCAGGTGCCCCTATTTTAACTTCTTTTATACAGAAGACATTCTGGTAACAAAATGTATGAATTATTTCAGAAAAGGAAAATATAATGTTATTATGATTAAGAGAAATCTGATTTCTGGAATAAGTAGCATTAAAATTTACCACTTATTTCTTTACTTATATTTTAATTGCATTTGACTGCAACTTTGTTTATAAACTAACACACTGGGAGGAAATAAGGAGAAATAGCCAATCCTTTATTCTCACAATGCAAGCTTTCAAAGACTGTGGTAAAACTGCTCATCAGTTGCTGAATCCCAGTAGCAAAAAATCAATCAAAACCAAAACACTTCAGCTAGACTTTATAAAATCAGAATTTCCTGAAATACCCTATTGCTTTTTTTTAGTTTAAACTCTTCAACCTCCTCTACCATCCACTTCCACCCACTGTGGTTGTAGAGAACAGTAGAGCTGCAATTTAAAGTCAAAAATTAATATATTACAATGGATTTGAGAGTGAAGCATTGGAACTAGTCAGACAAGTTTCTGTGATGAAAACCCACAACTAAGAAAATTAAACTTCCTATAATTTTGTAAATTACAGCAGGAATACCTGTAATTACCCACATAAATGATGACAAAAAATTTGCCCTTAAGGGGTTGGATTACATTTGAAGGGAGGCTGCCTTATTTGTTATGCTCAAGAAAGAAGGCATGTTGACACACAGGAGAATAATAGCTAACGCGTTTTGGGCACCGAGAAAAAAAGGATTTTAAAGAAACCTGATAAACAGGACATGGCTCTTTTCTATAAGGAGATTCAGCAAACTCAACAAAACAAGAAGCTGCCGGGATAGCGAAAACTATGCCTACATCTACACACACACACACACACACACACACACACACACACACGTGTACACCACGTTTTCAGCTACCTCTACCAACACAGCATTAACTGGCAGGTTGTAATCAAGAGTGAATTCAGATCTGGTGTTTGTTTTCCTTTTTGGATCTGGATGCCAAGCCTGACTCCCCTCAAATAGGACAGAGTGCTATGTGCTCAGGAAGCTACAGAATTCCTGCCCCTGGGTGACGGACAAAGCCTCCAAATGTTAATCCCATCACAAAAAGACCCCATCGCTTTAGTCCTGCTAAATCAGACATGTAAGATAATGAAAATGGCATGCATTTTTTCCAGTCATCTAAAATACATGGGCTCACTTATATACAGCTTTGCTACTTAAGAAATATTTGAAGGCAGACAAGCTTAAAGTTAGAACATGTTATGTCAAGCAATTTGGAGAATCCCATAACTTATGTTATTTTTTCCCTCCACATAGAGCTCACATTCATAATTCCAGGTGGAAGATTCATCAGCATCCTCCAGCACATTATGAAATCCTAATATAAGACTCTTCTATCTATAAGCAAGGTATTTCTCCTCCTTAACTGTACACAACACATGAATTGCAGAGAGTAAATTTCCTCTGTAACACTTGATTCCTAAGAAGGCTCTTTCCACCACCCTTCCCACAGAGTAAGCACTGATCTTTTTGCAGGGTTTTGACATTTACCTACTTAAATACAAAGGTGGTTTGAAAATTCTTGCTAGGTTTGTTATATAATTCTAATGTGCCAACACCCTCCATAAACAATCCAATGCTCTTCAAAACAGAAGTAGCTTATTTAGCCTAGCCAAAAACATGTGGGAAGTATCACCAAATGGAGCTATTCTCTGGGTAGTCCCATTAAAACCAGTCACAAAATAAAGAACACATAAATGTTCTTTCATAGTCAAAACATTATTCTTAACTGCCCACACTACATTCTGCAATCCAGTTAAACACTTTATGAAAGTACATGTCAATACAACAATGCTATATTGTTTGACCTCACCAACTAGTCCCTAAAAGATTGTAGTGTTGGAAAGTACATCGAGCCAAAGGTGGGAAGACATGATCCCTAACTCTACAGCTATAAGCCTCTCAGTGTTTGGTTTTCCCCTTTGATAAATATTGTTTAATTCTAGGGTTTAAGCAGTTCTTAAAAATATCAACCCAAAGAGGAAATGCAAGCTATCTAGGAGGGAAGGGTGGGCAGAGGGAGGAAGAACCATCCACTTGGGTCCTGCTCCACAGCACTAAAGGGACACCCTGTGATTTTATCCTCTGTGTGCATCTCTAACCAACCAATTAGAGTGCTCACTAGTTTATTATTCATAGAAACACATCTATGTTTAAAATTTTTAACAATCCACAAAAATTGAAAGGAGCAAATTGTAAACTGCTTTAATATAGAAAAAAAAGGTAATTATATATATATATATATATATATATATATATATATATATATATGATACTAAAGATCTCAATATAATAAAGTTATATACACAACTTAGATATGCAGGGGTTTTGAGGGGACCTACAGAACTCATCTAGAGCTACAGTCTTTATAGCCAGATCCTATGATTGCTCCAAAAATGTACATTCTGGACCTATGCTGCATTAGCTTGCCCCCAACTATTAAAGTTCCTAATTTTCAATGGACATATCATAACCTATGTTAGACTGACAGTACAGGAATCTTAGTAAAATACTTCTGGATGGCTTTTTAAGGTCAGTTAGAAATCACCAGATGTTTTTAATTACATTGTCAGCAGTACTTATATCTCTGTTTATCTGTCATTGCCTCAAGCCTTAGTTCCTGTTGATTAAATCTGTCTTAGCAACAGTTACATAATTTTGCTTCTAGATACGAAATGGCCATGGGGACTCTACTTCCAGTTAACCTGTCTTAATGAAACACCACATTTTCATATTTTCCCACAGGACAGGAACATGGTATAATAGAAACGAGTTAAGGCATAATGATCTTTCCCCACCTTTTCCCTGCACAAGTCTCTGAATATTCTCCTTGTATATCCCTGTATCCTTTTATTCATAAATAAGGAAACCACCATGGATTTTAGCTTTTAAAAAGCAATGCCAACAGTGGTCACATTTCCTGCAAAGACCTAGAACTTATTATAAACTTGTTAAAACGAACAACAAAAAAGGAACCAATTCTCCAAAAGGTCAAAGCTTTAGCTAATTTACATAATCACTAAAAAATTAGCACCAAGTGATACTGAAAAAGTTAGATGCCACCTCACCACTAAATCTGTCATTCCCATACCATACACATACATATTCACTAAGTAGGAAAATACCTGGCTCAACTTTCAGATTTTCATTGTAACACTTCGAAGTATTTCTCCAAAATAACATGAATCATGGTCTCTTAGACCTCCTCATATCTGCCATATAAGGTCAAAGATTATTGGTATTTAATGGTAAGTTAAATACATAGGCAGGCAAATTCTGTGTATACGGATAGTATTCTAGAAACATCCCATTGTTATTTTATGTCCTATTTAGACACGAGCTACTGAGTATGTATGTATTGACAGAGTATTCACAAACCCTCTTAAGGGCAGACTGTCCACGCATTGGAGGAAAAACAGCCTGCCAGTCACTTGTCACTTTCAGGTTGTAGGGGACACTTGTATCTCCCTCCCTCAAATCTTTATAGAATTCTGAAGCCATATAGGCTGCTCCAGGATAAATCTGGCTTCTGGTGGGTAAATAATAGGTCCATCTTATATTACATTTTCCTACTTATTTTGCTAAACACGTTGCAAAAATCTCCTTCTGTAAGGCCTATTTGATGAGTATTTTTTCTAGGAGAGAAAACTGGGATACCAAGAAAATTCTCAATCACAATAAAACATAAAGTCCTAGCAGTGTTCCTTGGTTTATGACTTTCAAGCACCTAATTCATTTATTGGAGACTCCTATCAAATACTAGGTGTTTGTTGATAAAGCCTAAACTCTTAAACTTGCCTAAAGGGCCTCCACGATTTTGCCACCAACTTCATTTTCCTCCTCCTCTGTGGAACACTGTAGGTTGACCTCAAATGGCCAATGTGCCTTATTTCTGCTGGCAGAACTCCAGTCTGCATGTGCTCATCACAATCATTCTAGGACAAAAATCGCAATGTTTCCCTTTGCCAGATAGTCATTCTTGCACCCTTTTTTTGCAACTAGGAGTGACCATATTTCCTGATAAAGGGAACAGATGTGGCTAGAAACTCCTCTTGCCTCTTCTTCCTTTTTTAAAATATTTTATTTATTTGAGAGAGAGAGAGAAAGAATGAGCAGGGGAGGAGCAGAGGGAGAGGGACAGGGACAAGCAGACTCCGTGCTGAGCATGGAGCCTGATGTGGGGCTCAATCTCAGGACCCCAAGGTCATGATCTGAGCCGAAATCAAGAGTCAGATGCTTAACCAACTGACCCATCCAGGCACCCCTTGCCTCTTCCTCCCATGTGGAAATGATGCCTGGTGCTATGGTAGCCATATTAAAAACTGGGGAGCCTCAAGCAAAGGAAGAAAGAGCCAACAGATAAAGGAAGACAGAATGGAAAGCTAGAAAGAGTCTATATGCTTGACAGCATTGTGAGCAATGGAAACAAGGCCAGCCATCACCTATTATCTTGCTTCTTGCTATGTGAGAAAAAATAAACCCTTATTTATTTAGACCACTGTTAGTTCTATTTTCTGTTACTTGCAGCCAAAATCATTTCATGTAATAACTTCTGCTTCATGTCTTCCGTGCAGTCCCATCAGACAGTTTGTCATCATCCCAAACATCACACGCTTTCCTACCTTCACCTCTTTTCTCCACTTGGCTTTGTATATGGTGAGTGTTTAATAAATATTATAAAATGAATGATGTGAACTGGTTGATGAAATTTTAAGTTTAAATTAGTGGCCCATGTTCAGATCAATAAATAATTATTAACTATGGTATGTAGGGCATGGTGCTATAGTTATTTTACATTTTGAGCTTTCATTTAATCAGAATTATTCTATGCACTCCAAATGACCGCTTCTTGTGCTTTGCTTTTATAAAGAAACAAAAGGCCTCAATACTAGTTTGATATACAGGGTGGTTGTCTAGAGGACAGGAGCCAGCTCTCCTGTTGTGTTTTATAGGAAGTCTAGCTCACTGCTGGCACTCAATGAATATTAAATTATAATAATACTGCTATGGGTATCATTCAGATTCTGACATTGTTATAACTTTCTACTGTTTCTGAAGTGTGTGAGATCCTATAATAAAAATGTTTTATAGAAGTGAATGCACATTATATACAGTTTGTCAGTCATCTTATCCAGATTGTATTAGGAATGTGTTGGGCTCAAATAAAAATGTGCTTTAAAATTCTATGTCTAAAATGTTGGTGTGATTCAACTGCAGGAGTGTAAGTTCCTAATTTACTATAATAAATTTATTTTCAAAAACATTATCAGATTGCAACTATTCTCAATTCTAGGGGAAGAAAACACCCTTTTCTACAGGAAACCTGAAGTATGGCAAAAAAGATTTTTAAAATATAAAAGCTTAAGTCATACCTCTATTTAAAAGATTTCCTGGGAGATTTTGTTTTAATAATTTTAAAACTATTGCATCTAGAAGGAGCATATAATTATTAAAGAAAAAGAAGTTTCAAACTCATTTATATAACTACCACTTTATTTAATTTTATTTTATTATGTTATGTTAGTCACCATACAATACATCATTAGTTTTTGATGTAGTGATCCACGCTTCATTGTTTTCGTATAACACTCAACTACCACTTTAAAGAATACAGTCGAAAGGGGCGCCTAGGTGGCTCAGCGGTTAAACGTTTGCCTTCGGCTCAGGTTATGATCTCAGGGTCCTGAGATCCAGCCCCATGTCTGGCTCCCTGCTCAGCAGGGAGTCTGCTTCTCCCTCTCCCTCTGCCTCTCCCCCCACTTGTGCTCTCTCTCCCTCTTTGTCAAATAAATAAATAAATAAAATCTTCAAAATGAAACAAAACAGAAGAATACAGTTGAAGGTCCTGAGGTGGTCCAGATGGCACTTGCCATATATCTCAAAACTTCCAAAGAAATCTTAATGCTTCATGGAATTTTGCTTGAAATTGCTGTTGCTTATCAACCTAAGGAATTATTAAGGCACAATGATGCTCCATTGTCTTTTTACCTGTTTGTCCATCCACTCCATTTCTGAAACTCTAGCTAACAAACTTTCTCTTGCTTACTTAACTGTTTTCATAATCAGCCCTTCTGCTGAAGAACACAACTGCAAAAAAATTTTTAAGTTTAGAGATGGTCTTTAAGATGGAATAAGCTTCATTTAAAATCACATTTATTTTACTCCTGGGCATTTACCCTAGAGAAATGAAAACCTGAGCTCATACAAAAACCTGTATATTAACGTTCATAGCAGCTTTATGTCCAATAGCCAAAAACTTGCAACAACCCAGGCGTCCTTCAACAGGTGACTGGTTGGGCGCCTGGGTGGCTCAGTCGTTAAGCGTCTGCCTTCGGCTCAGGTCATGATCCCAGAGTCCTGGGATCCAGCCCCGCATCGGGCTCCCTGCTCGCCGGGAAGCCTGCTTCTCCCTCTCCCGCTCCCCCTTCTTGTGTTACCTCTCTCGCTCTCGCTCTCTCTGTTGAAAAATAAATAAAAAAAATCTTTAAAAAAAAAAAACAAAACAGGTGACTGGTTAAACAAACTGCAGCCTATCCATACCACAGAATACTATGCAGCTCTAAAAAGAACAATATTGATACATATAACAACCTAAATGAACCAGAGAATTGCGCTGAGGGGAAAAAAGCCAATCCCAAAAGGTTACAAAGTATAGGATTTCATTTGCATAACCTTCTTGAAATGATAAAATTATAGAAATGGAGAACAGATTAGTGGTTGCCAGGGTTTGGTGTGGTGGAAGGGCAGCAAGGAAGTGGGTGTGGCTATAAGGTGGCAACCTGAGGGATCCCTATGGTGATGGAAACATTTGTATTTTGACTATACTAATGCCAATATCCTGATTGGGATATTGTCCTATAATTTTGCAAGATGTGACCATTAGGGAAAATTGGGGTGAAAGATCTCTATTTCTTACAACTGCATATGAATTTTTATCTCAAATTAAACTTTAATTTTTTGCCTAGCTTCTATTCCATCTCCTTTTAACAACGCTCTGATGTTTCTTCGAACTACCTGTCCTACTTTCAGTCCATGTGGTTCAGATGGTCTAATCCAGCCTTAAGTTTCATGGGTGGACATGTAATTCAGACCTGATCAACCAGCCCAGTCCATCTCCTTATTTCTAGCAATTTGTTCGGGAATAGCCATATGATTCAAGTCACTGCAGTGATACTCAGCTGAACTGGGGAGGAAGAGAAACTTTCTTTACTGGGGCTGCTTAATTTTGGAAGATGAAAAGCTAGAACCTGCAGCCTCCCCCCACCCCCACATTGAGCCAGAGCAGAGGAAACAGAGCCAACAGATGGAGACTTGAGTCCTAATGACAGTTTGTGTCCCTGAATCCAAGCATGCCTAAAACTAGTATACCTTCTAGACTTTCGAATTATGTGAGCCAGTAAATACATTTTAAGAAAACTTTAATTTTAAAAGATCTTCAGTGAAGATTAGAATCACATTCAGTATATAACAAATATTTCTATAAGTGATATAGTGAAGTTTGAAATACTTTGCATTATAAGAAAAACATTTTATTATTCCACTAATGTGAATTCAGTTCTGTACTGTTATATAACTCAGGTTTAATGTCAGTTCTCCTCTTTTCTGATCTTGGTCTGCCACTAATTTTCCTGAACAAAGTTTCTAGTATATACTGTATATTTGTGTTTTGCCCATTTTCCCACTAGCATATACATTCTTATTAATTTCTAAGAGATTTTTGTATATTAAAGACAGTAGACCTTTATCTCATGGATGTGTAAAATACTTTTGTGTACTGGCCATTTGTCTTTCAATCTCACTTGGAGTGTTTATTCCATACAGAAGTATTTAATTTTTATAGTTAAATTTATCAATCTTTTTTAAAGATTTTATTTATTTATTTAACAGAGAGAGAGATAGCAAGAGCAGGAACACAAGCAGGGGGAGTGGGAGAGGGAGAAGCAGGCTTCCTGCAGAGCGGGGAGCCTGATGTGGGACTCGATCCCAGGACCCTGGGATCATGACCTCAGCCGAAGGCAGACGCTTAACGACTGAGCCACCCAGGCGCCCCAATCTTTTTTTTTTTTTTTTTTGTTCCTGGCTTTCATGTCATACTTAGAAAGGCTTCCCCACGCCAATATTGTCTTTAAAATTTACCCATGCTTTCTTCTATTAGTGTTATAGTTTCCCAAATGGTTACATATTAAACATTTATTTACTAATGCATATTTTCTTCACTGGTTCAAGATTCTTTCTCAAACGCTAAATCCCTATACGTATTTGAGTATGTATGTAGGATGTTCATTTGTTTCTTAACCATCTATTTCTTAGTACCATATTATTTTAATTTCAGCAGCTTTATGATACATTTTAATGTCTGATTAGGTAATGTTTCTTCTTAGTATTTTGTGTTTTTCAGAACCTTTCAGCTATACTTGCACATTTATTCTTCAAACTGAAAAGGAGACTAATTTTGTCAAGTTCCTCCCCACCCTCCCCACAACACATCAGGATTTTGGCCAATGACAATGCTGTGTATAGCATAACTCAAATACATGGAGGCTAAAGAGCGTCCTACTGAAGAATGAATTGGTCAACCAGGAAATTAAAGAAGAATTAAAAAAATTCATGGAAACAAATGAAAATGAAAACACAACTGTTCAAAATCTTTGGGATGCAGCAAAGGCCATCCTAAGAGGAAAGTATATAGCAATACAAGCCTTTCTCAAGAAACAAGAAAGGTCTCAAATACACAACCTAACCCTACACCTAAAGGAGCTGGAGAAAGAACAGCAAATAAAGCCTAAACCCAGGAGAAGAGAAATAATAAAGATCAGAGCAGAAATCAATGAAATAGAAACCAAAACAACAGTAGAACAGATCAACGAAACTAGGAGCTGGTTCTTTGAAAGAATTAACAAGATTGATAAACCCCTGGCCAGACTTATCAAAAAGAAAAGAGAAATGACCTAAATAAATAAAATCATGAATGAAAGAGGAGAGATCACAACCAACACCAAAGAAATACAAACAATATTAAGAACATATTATGAGCAACTGTATGCCAGCAAATTAGATAATCTGGAAGAACTGGATGCATTCCTAGAGATGTATCAACTACCAAAACTGAACCAGGAAGAAATAGAAAACCTGAACAGACCAATAACCACTAAGGAAATTGAAGCAGTAATCAAAAATCTCCCAACAATAGGGCGCCTGGGTGGTTCAGTCATTAAGCGTCTGCCTTGGGCTCAGGTCATGATCCCAGGGTCCTGGGATCGAGCCCCGCATCGGGCTCCCTGCTCAGCGGGAGGCCTGCTTCTCCCTCTCCCACTCCCCCTGCTTGTGTTCCCTCTCTCGCTGTGTCTCTCTGTCAAATAAATAAAAATAAAATCTTTAAAAAAAAAAATCCCAACAAACAAGAGCCCAGGGCCAGATAGTTTCCAAGGGGAATTCTACCAAATATTTAAAGAAGATTTAATACCTATTCTTCTGAAACTGTTCCAAAAAATAGAAATGGTGGGAAAACTTCCAAACTCATTCTATGAGGCCAACATTACCTTAATCCCCAAACCAGACAAAGACCCCAACAAAAAGGAGAATTACAGATCAATATCTCTGATGAAACGGATGCAAAAATTCTCACCAAAATACTAACCAATAGGATACAACAGTATATTAAAAGGATTATTCACCACAACCAAGTGCGATTTATTCCTGGGCTGCAAAATTTGTTCAATACCCTCAAATCAATCAATGTGATACACTATGTTAATAAAAGAAAGAACAAGAACCATATGATCCTCTCAATAGATGCAGAAAAAGCATTTGACAAAGTACAGCATCCTTTCTTGATTAAAACTCTTCAGAGTATAGAGATAGAGGGTACATACCTCAATATCAGAAAAGCCATCTATGAAAAACCCACAGCGAATATCATTCTCAATGGGGAAAAACTGAGAGCTTTCCCCCTAAGGTCAGGAACGCGGCAGGGATGTCCACTATCACCACTGCTATTCAACATAGTATTAGAAGTCCTAGCCACAGCAATCAGACAATAAGAAATAAAAGGCATCCGAATCAGCAAAGAAGAAGTCAAAATCTCACTCTTTGCAGATGATATGATACTTTATGTGGAAAACCCAAAAGACTCCATCCCAAAACTGCTAGTACTCATACAGGAATTGAGTAAAGTGGTGGGATATAAAATCAATGCACAGAAATCAGTGGCATTCCTATACACCAACAACAAGACAGAAGAAAGAGAAATTAAGAAGTCGATCCCATTTACAATTGCACCCAAAACCGTAAGATACCTAGGAATAAATCTAACCAAAGAGGCAAAGAATCTGTACTCAGAAAACTATAAAATACTCATGAAAGAAATTGAGGAGACACAAAGAAATGGAAAAACGTTCCATGCTCATGGATTGGAAGAACAAATATTGTGAAGATGTCATTGCTACCTAGAGCAATCTACATATTCAAAGCAATCCCTATCAAAATACCACCCACTTTTTTCAAAGAAATGGAACAAATAATCCTAAAATTTGTATGGAACCAGAGAAGACCCCGAATAGCCAGAGGAATGTTGAAAAAGAAAAGCAAAGCTGGTGGCATCACAATTCCGGACTTCCAGCTCTATTACAAAGCTGTCATCATCAAGACAGTATGGTCCTGGCACAATAACAGACACATCAATCAATGGAACAGAATAGAGAGCCCAGAAATGGACCCTCAATTCTATGGTCCACTAATCTTCGACAAAGCAGGAAAGAACATCCAATGGAAAAAAAGACAGTCTCTTCAACAAATGGTGTTGGGAAAATTGGACGGCCACATGCAGAAGAATGAAACTGGACCATTTTCTTACACCACACACAAAAATAGACTCCAAATGGTTGAAAGACCTCAATGTGAGACAGGAGTCCATCAAAATCCTAAAGGAGAACACAGGCAGCAACCTCTTCGACCTTAGCTGCAGCAACTTCTTCCTAGAAATATCGCCAAAGGCAAGGGAAGCAAGGGCAAAAATGAACTATTGGGACTTCATCAAGATAAAAAGCTTTTGCACAGCAAAAGAAGCAGTCAACAAAACCAAAAGACGACAACAGAATGGGAGAAAATATTTGCAAATGACATATCAGATAAAGGGCTAGTATCCAAAATCTATAAAGAACTTCTTAAACTCAACACCCAAAGAACAAATGATCCAATCAAGAAATGGGCAGAAGACATGAACAGACATTTTTCCAAAGAAGACATCCAAATGGCCAACAGACACATGAAAAAGTGCTCCACATCACTCGGCATGTATCAGGGAAATCCAAATCAAAACCTCAATGAGATACCACCTCACACCAGTCAGAATGGCTAAAATTAACAAGTCAAGAAACGACAGATGTTGGCAGGGATGCGGAGAAAGGGGAACCCTCCTACATTGTTGGTGGGAAAGCAAGCTGGTGTAGCCACTCTGGAAAACAATACGGAGGTTCCTCAAAAAGTTGAAAATAGAGCTAACATATGACCCAGCAATTGGGGTATTTACCCCAAAGATACAAATATAGGGACCCGAAGGGGTATGTGCATCCCGATGTTTATAGCAACAATGTCCACAATAGCCAAACTGTGGAAAGAGCCAAGATGTCCATCAACAGATGAATGGATAAAGAAGATGTGGTATATATATACAATGGAATATTACACAACCATCAAAAAACCTGAAATCTTGCCATTTGCAACGACGTGGATGGAACTGGAGGGTATTATGCTGAGCGAAATAAGTCAATCAGAGAAAGACATGTATCATATGATCTCACTGATATGAGGAATTCTTAGTCTCAGGAAACAAACTGAGGGTTGTTGGAGTGGTGGGGGGTGGGAGGGATGGGGTGGCTGGGTGATAGGCATTGGGGAGGGTATGTGCTATGGTGAGTGCTGTGAATTTTGTAAGACTGTTGAATCACAGACCTGTACCTCTGAAACAAATAATACATTATATGTTAAAAAAAAAAAAAAGAAGATAGCAGGAAGGGAAGAATGAATGGGGGGAAATCAGAGGGGGAGACAAACCATGAGAGACTATGGACTCCAAGAAACAAACTGAGGGTTCTAGAGGGGAAGGGGGTGGAGGGGTTAGCCTGGTGATGGGTATTAAAGAGGGCACGTACTGCATGGAGCACTGCAAACAATGAATCATGGAACACTACATCAAAATCTAATGATGTAATGTATGGTGATTAACATAACATAATAAAAAAAGTGTGGAAAAGAAAAAGAAAAAAAAAGATTAAGGTAGAAAATATTGTGAGCATATTACTTGTGTGCATATTTCCATGTTTATTTTTGCAAATAAAAGACTCTTGCCAGGCTAAAAAAAAAAAATTAAACCAAATTGACCTCTTCAAAAAAATTAAACCTACTTTTTCTAAGGTATGTCTCTCCATTTATTCAAATCTTTTGTCATGTTCTCAAATCTTTTTGTCATGCTATTCTGTATGTTTTATTTTTATTCATCTAGTTCCTGCATATTTCTTAAGACTTTTCCAGATTTTAAACGCTATTCAGCTGTAGAAGTAAATGCAATATTTTCCCTTTATATTTTATTTATAAGAATGTGATATATCAGAAAACTACTGGTATTATTTTGTAGCCATGTACCTTAATGAACATCCTTGTTTTCTTATAACTTTAACAAGCCTGCAAGATAGATCATTTTTTTCAATATTTTCAAAGATTAGCCAATTTAAAATAGTTCAAGAAACAATTGGGTCATTGGTATAATTTAAAATGAAAAAAAGTGATGCTGGTTTAAAATATACACATACACATGTCCTACACACATATATACATATGAACCCTCTGGATTGGGACATGCTTTCTTCTAGAATTTAAATATTAGCTAAAGCAAGGATTTCAGTAGGTTTACAAAGCACTCACACAGTTTATAGAACTCTTCTTCTGTTATACCATATTGTTTCTCCAATAAGAGCGACTGCCCCAAGGAACTACTTTTTTTCAGTGATTCTCAAAAATCAAATATTGCAATTTTAAAATCAGAAAAAGAAAAACATCTCATCTGATCCTTCTGCTACTTAAAAATAAATAAATAAAAACGGGTTCACAACATGTGATTAACAATGCACATAAACTTGGCTCTGTTATTTTGTGTTTAGATAATGATTGAAATCCATTAAACGATCTTTTTATGGTTGATGATCTGTCAGCTGAACATCCAGCAGTTTCTTTTTATAGAAATATGATTGGATCTTCAATGTCCTGGAACATGTTTTTCCAGCTATTTGGCTTCAAGCTTATGCTAATTAACAGGCTTTATCTCACAACTCCCATAGCACATTAAAATCACCTCCCTCTAGAAGCATTCTTTGATAAACCAATGGAATTTCTACAGCATTTGCTGTAGGTACTACTCAAGTGGTAAGTTTTTTTAAATCCTTTGTTGTACTAAATGTTTACCTTCTTTATGTCTTCTTTCTCTACACCACTTAAAAGTTCCTTGAGAGAAGAAGAAATTAGTAGTTTTTGAACTCCTGAGTGCCAGACTAGTCTAATTGTTTTAAATACACTTTCTCGTGGTAAATATTGGTTTCTATTGACTGTTCTATCTCCTAAGAGACTCCAATGCCCAGTAAATAGATAGTTGTTACTTATATAGATGGTTGTTACTTAAACAGTCATCAGTATTTGTTTCCTAAATTTCCATCTAAGTGAAACAATAGTTTCCTTATTGCCCCTATTATTACTGTAAGTTGACAGTATTAACAATCAAAATTCACTGCCAGTCAAGAAATGCAAGGAATTTGAGGCTTTAATTATAAAGAAAATAGGTTTCTATTAGCACATTATATTTTCTCAAAGAAACACTCTGAGCTGTAGCAAAGCCTTGTGGGAAGATAGAAGATTCATTTATCCTTTTGTAAACTACTCTTTTGTCCAATAATTACACTGTAATTTTAGTTAACTCCTAATTTTTTTGTCACTGATTCTGCTAATGACACATGAATTAGCTTGTATCTGAATCCCAAAAGTATAGATGATACTCCTTCATATATACATGAAACGAGACTAATAACAACCATTTATTGAGTGACTATTATGTGTCACGTACTGAACTGAGGGTTCTACATGTTTAATTTGATTTAATTATAATGACAACCCAAGAAGTTGGTATTATTATCCTCATTTTAATGCTGAGGAAACAAAGGCTGAGAGGAACAACTTCGGATAGAATCCAAAGCCTGAACTCTTATCCATTTTCATGCACAATAAAAGAACCTAAGAATTGAATCTCCATTAGTGGCAGGGGTGAACTATCTACCTTCCCAGTGAACTCTAAGAAGGCAAGGGATGTCCATATGACAGTTATTATGACTGGAAACAGAAGCTAGGATAGTGAGAATGAGCTCTCACTGGAAATACTTTCCAAAAATATTACCTCACTGAAGCTCCATGGTCATCCTGTTGAATCAGTGTTGTTCCCATTTGCAGATGGGAATACTTCAAAGTCACATAGCTAGGAAATGGCAGAGACAAATCTATACCTGGGTCTAATAGATCCAAGACCAACACTCCCACCATTTAACTCAAGCTCAGACATGGCAGAAGAGATGGCTGAAGCTGTCCCTCACCGTGTCACACCCATGGCGTCACAAAGTTCAGATCACCCTCAGTGCAGACACTCTCTCAAGCATGCATCAACTCAAGTAACTGCTGAGCTCTCACTTTATAAAAGAAAACATCTCTTAGCAGTATATTTCCTTTAACATCCTGTTTTTCTTCTTCCTGGATATAATGATCAGTTCAAATTCTCTAAATAACTTTTAGTCCAATTGATGCTATACAGTTTGACTATATTTTATAAAAGTAGCTATTTGAAAATCATGTACATAAATTATTTCAGCTTAACTATCGTGTGCAATTCCAACATGCCTCTCACCATGAACCATTTTTAAAGACTTCAAGTTGCTTTCCAAATTCTCCTATGTACTCTACAAGGCCTCACCGTTCTGGGCCCTGTCTACTTATGGCCAAGCTAGCTGTGCCCCCCTCTACACCTCAGCCTCTCATGCAGTTAGATTGGGGACATAGGAGCAGGTTGAGCTGGTGAACTACTTACATATTAAATCATTAAACCTCACAATAAGGTAGGTATTCTGTGTTTTCTTAGATTCAGTCTGTGTCTTTTTGGCATCCATTGATCATATGTCCAGTTGTATTAACTATATTTTCTGTATGTTTGATGCTCTGATATTTGGATACCTCACAGACCTGGAGAGAGATGCCCTCCCAGGGCTAGCCAGTTCTTAGAGATAGTAAAAAGCTTGGCTGGGAGCACATCTCCTGCATACAAACCAGCCAATCCTGAGTCTATAGCTCCAACCACCTCTTTATCTCCCACATAGCAAGCCCATATTTCCCCTGCCTGAAATCCCCCCCAGGGCCAGATACCAGGCCACAAGAAACCACCCCTATAGCCTGAAGCCCATGGGAATTATTCAAACTGGCCAATACTAAACCATTTACCCTGCCCTGCCTTACCTTTCCTGTGGAAACCCCAAGAAAAGCGCTGGCTCAGGTTTTCCCTTCCCTCCTATCTTCTGCCACCTGACCAAGACCTGGCACTTTCCACATGACCCCTCTCGGGGACCTGTGAGTCTAATAAACTTCTTCCTTCCAAGCCCCCCCTCCCTTGGCTGTACCACCTTTACCATACCACATCCAACATCGACATTCTTGGAGCAGTAGTTACCATCTTTAACCTCATTTTAAAGATGATGAAACCGAGGCACAGGGTGTTTAAACAATTTGCCTAAGATAACATGATGAGCCAATATTCTAAACCAGGCAGGCAAGTTCCAGATAGCAATAAATCAAGGCTTTGTCTCCTTTGTTGCCCTCTGCCCCTCTTCTGCACCTGGAATAATGCCTGGCCTTATGGTTTTTCATTGCATTTAACTGATGGGATGCAAAGCCACTCATATTTTCAGTTTCTCAAAAAGCAATAGCCATAGGTTTAGTGCTTTGAATTGGCAGACTGTTATCACAAATCCTAGTTGTTTTTTTAGAATTTTACTCCATTTTCTCATTTTTCAGTCTTGACATTTCTAGATACCCTTCTATTCCATTGTCTTCAGTGCCTCCTGGCCACAAATCTCTCTCAGTATTCTTGCCCAGCTCTGAACAAAAATCTAGTCCCATTGGTTTGGAAATACGTAGGGGAAGGAAGACAGAGTCTGGGAGATTATCCATGAAGTATATTCACAAAGACAGGTAAAATAGCATATAGGAGGATGAGAGCTGCTCTTTTTTTCTAGGTTAAACCATATCCAAGTCACCCCTACATCAAGGTATCAATATTTCCACCACTCTCATCAAAGCTTCCAGGATTTCTGCTACACTCAAGCAAGCTAATCTAGCATGACTGGATATAAAACCAGATATTATAGCCCCAAGCTTTGGTAAAGAAAAAACCAGGGCAAAAGTCATTAACAATGTAGAAGATAAGTTCCTCCCAAGAAGCTCTCAATATGATCTCAAGACATCTAAATAACACCTTGACCTCCATGAGTAAACCTTATATTAATGCATTCTCCCAAGGATCCTTTGGAAAAAGACCAGAACACTTATATGGAATTCTTAGACAAGAATTCATGTGTTCGCACTAGATCAAGACCAAGCAAGAGTAGGAAAGGTTTCAAACTAATCAATGTACAATTGTTTATAAACACCAGTTTTGCCTTGTATATATTCAGCTTTAGTGTTAAAAAGTAGTTAAGTTTTAGCATGGGGGAAAAATATTTTTAATATTTGCCAACACAAGTAGAAAGATAAGAAAGCCTGTTGTTAGGGAAAATTACCAATGCCCTAGTCTTCTGTTTCTAAGAAAGAGCTTCTAGAATAACACTTCCTCCAGCTTCCCCACATGCCCCTCTGTGTTCCCCAGACAAGAAGGAAAGGCACAGATGATGGGGGAGATTAGAACAAGGAGCTGTATAAGCATGGCTCAGCCCTTCTACCTTCACCCTTTCAGGTCTACGGAGGATAGAGGACTTTCTGTAGGACAACAGAGAACAACGTAGGTCCTGGTGAAAAATATTTTAGGGGTCCCCAAAGAAGGGTAGACTAACAAAACTCTTCGTGGGGCTCCAAATGCAGACCCACATCCTTTTCAGACCACCAGCCCCAGTGACTTGTACTGGCTTCTCCCCTCCTCTCATTGCCAATGACCTTCTCCTCCAGATCTTAAACTTTGTGTGGTGAATATTCATAGGTCAGGGCCTCAAATTCTCTCTTAAAGAGCCATCTCCCTCTGTGTCAACTACTACAGTTCAGCAGATGTGAGTCAGGAAATCCAAGTACATCTTCTTTACAGAATTCTGGTAGATCATCCCAAAGCCTACACTTACAGGAAAATAGTTGGAAACAATCAAGTTTTCCACTATTAAGGGAACATCTGAGATATACACCCAAATCTGGCCTTATGAGTCTATCATTTGATCCTGATCTATCTGGCTCTACCTATTTCTCATTCAGCTCCAAACTCAGGGGATTTATGAGATAGAAACAATGATTGTCCACCTCTTCAAACTTCAACAAAGTCCCATCAAAGGTAATCTAAAAAAGCTCTAAAATGCTTAACACCTACCCTGTATTAAAGAAAAGAAAAATTCATCAAATCCAAGTCTCCTTCAGTCCCAAGTTCACTTCCTCATAACATAAGGTATAAGTGTATGCCTTCATTCTGACTTGGACTTCACTGTTGAACTCCCAGAATCTTAGGACCACAAACAACTGTATGGACTACTGGAGTAAGGACCTCGCTCCAGGTCACAAAGTTAGTTGTGGACAGAGCTAAAACTGGGACCCAAGTCAGTTCCTGGTTGGATCCTCCTTCCATCATACTAGACCTCCTTCTCAAGCTTTTCTGGTGAGCCGATGCTAGGTGTGCCATCATCCCTTTGTTAACATATAAAAGATGTCTTGTGGTGGCAAGCAGAAAATGTGAGAACCATAAAACATCAGAACTTGAAGCAAAATTAGAAAAATACCAGTCCTCCTTTCATTTTACAGCTGAGGCAACAGAGGGCCAGAGAAATGGCCCTGCTCAGCTAGACCACACGCCTCCTGCCTCTCAGCTCGCTTCTCTTTTCTATACAGAAATACCCATTTTAATGATTGTAAGCCAAAACCTAAGTGTCCCTTCTCTCTGCTTGGCCAGTAGCAGGGAAAAGAGTAGATATTTAACCCCCTAAATAAAAAGACAGGCAGTACATTATTATAATTGTCATGTAATGCTCTATAGAGACCGTTTTATTGATTGATTTAAATTAGTTTCCTCCTAAAACTTACTATGCACCTTTTTGGTAATAAGATTCCCATTCCTAGCATAGACATCATTTAGAAAACCAACCCCTTTCTTAGATGGAAAACAATTCAATGATGAATGCTGATGAAAACCATTAATCGTGCAAAACCATATTAAGTTGTTTCAGTAATGAGACAGGAACTGTTTAATGAAGCATGTCTCAACAATAAATAACAACAGTAATAAAGGGAAATTTACTGCTTTTGTGCTCCATTGGACATTTGTCACACATCCCAGAGCACTGGAAATTAAAATTGGAAATACTTAAGTCAGGGTATAAGTAAAAAGGTAGAACATGTTTAAAAGAGGCCAAATTACACTTTGGTCATCACATAGTTTTAAAAAATAGGTTCATCTCTAATGCAAATATATGAACTAAATAAGTGTCCCATTTATTATACATGCATTTGTAATCGCTACTAAATAATAATGTGAATATTGACACTCCTACCCAGTTGTTACAGTTTTGGAAGGATTTGCTGAAAGACACTGGTTTATTATTTTCACAGAAAATGCTAGAATGAATGAAGTGCTGACCTAAGAACTGCCACACTGTGTGCATCTCAGACCTGAGGTCCCCATCTCTAGAGAAATAGACCAAAAGAGCTTACAATCCACAATGAGATCACCACATAGAAACAGGGTCAGTTCCCAAGGGTTGAATCCTAGGCAGGACCAAACAACATTCCTAAAAGTATGGCTCACCCACCTGGACTAGAGGCTCCTTGTGAACTGGGATCGCATATCATTCACCACTGTGCCCCCAGCACAACCTGGACCAAGCTGCCACTTCCCAGCAATTGTTCGGAAGCATCCCATCTCTTCCCCCTCTGACCTGGAGCAACTTCCCTGTTGACTCACTCCTTTCCTACCTTTTCTACTTTCTAGCTCTTCCAAAGGTTATACTCAATATAACTTCTGGAAGGGAAGGACTGTGCTAGTTTTGTTCTTTGTAGTATCCATAGCGTTGAACCCTAAGAAAATCTATAATATCATTGACAATTGGTTTTGTGTCTATCTGAACAGTTTTAGGAAGGATGTATTCGAGATGGTCCCATACATCCACCTTAAAACAATTCTAAATGACAAATCTTTCTTGAGAAATCTCAGACGTGTGGGTGTCTTATGGGTGGAGTAAGGATGAGGGTAGAATTGTGCTCCCTAGAAGCTTATTTTCTATTATATTTGAATAAAAACATGCCTATTTTTTCTTCCCTTTAGAGCTCTACAAGAATAACTATAAGCCTCATCCCCAATATTCGGTTAATGGATGATAAATAACATGTCCCGAACTCCCCAATATGGATCAGATTAGATATGGCCAATTTTTTGCACAGCCCCTCACGTTAACTTCTATCCAACTACCTCACCACCCTTGTACTTTTATAATTCCACTACTTGAGTCCAGCTCTATTGATTACTAACAACATTGGATAGGTTATTTAACCACTCCGATCATCAGTCTTTTAGCTGTAAAATGAGGACAATGCCACTTAACTCAGACTTGAGGATTAAAATCCAGTACACAACACTCAAATTGTGGTTATCACATAAATTCAGTACATAAAAATATGCACGCAGAGTGTTTTGATCTCTGGTGTAATCTTTTAAATTGCCTTTCAGAGACAGGCCACTGGCTACCATTTTGGAGAGAACAAAACTAGGAGAGGAAGGAAAAGGAAACCAAGAAAGAGTGGACTAACTGCTCATCTCACTTATAGAGAAAGGAATATCAATTGGTATTAGATGACTGACATTTCTGAAGGAGAAAAATAAGTAGGAAAATGTATCAATGTGCAAACACTTTGAGGAGATTCTCAAAAGAAACCAGCATGGTTGAATAAAGTCCTGTCAGACTAGTCTAATCTCTGACAAAGTAAAAGATCAGGTAGATTTCAAATTTTAAATTCTGATCTTGGAGCATACTTCCCTACTAAGGTAAAATCCATCTATCAAATAACAATTATGGTGACATAAAGCTAATTAGAGACCTGCACCAACAGTGTGGTTGATTCTATCTCTATTGAAGGACATAACAAACATGCTCCACAGACTTGAGTCATGCAGGAATTAGAACCAAGTCTAGCAAAATCACATGATTTTATCCATCTGAATCTTGCATATGCACTTTCTGAACTATATTTCATCGCACACTCCCTTTTATACACTTATATCTTACACACAAGAATGAGAAAAGCAGGAAAAATAAGGATACATCTAACGTATACACAAAGGTCTCAAGTTAGAAAAATATGGCCCCTTTCTAAATCAGAAGGGAAAAAAAAAAAAAAAAACAAGGTTTAGGTTTTTTCCAATTACCAAGCCCTCAGAATACATTTTTAAAGAGCACAAAAAGTACAATTAAGGGTATGTAATACAAGGTTCTTTTGTGTGTTTTACCCACATTGACATTAACAAGTAAGTCAAAAGTTAAAATTTCAATTTCTAAAACTAAACCAACAATCTTAGCTACCAAGGATTTACTTTATAATTCTCTATTACAGGCCAACCTACTGTTGCTAAAGTGTCAAGTTGTTATTGGTCAGAGACATTCTTGTATTCTGTGTTGCTGTTTTTTTACATGCCTGGGGTGGGGAAGAAAAGGAGGGTACACAGATCTGTATCAGCAAAGCTCTTGGCCTTATAGCTTCACAAGGGGTTCATACAAGAGGAAGGCAAATACTCATTATTATGAGATCTACAAGGAGTAAGTCCACTTTGCAAAAAGATACATTGGGAATACTAAGTTAGAAATTATTCACCCCAACAATGTCCCCCTCCTCATTCACATTCTCTACAGAAAAAGTTTCCATTGTTCCTAGGAGCTGCAGTTAATGGGAGAACAGAATTGGACTCAAAATAAGAACAAGCTTTCATAAATGAAACAAGATGTATTAAAGGGCTGAGTAACAGGTCGACTGCAAAGAGTATATAAATGTGAAGTGTTATTACTAATCACTCAAGCTGTCCAAAAATGGACAATTCTGCCTGAAAAGTTCTGCATGTCCCATCACTAAATGAGTTCAAGTACTTCCCCTATGGGCAGTGGCAGAGGGAATCCCCACACCAGATGTTTTAATGAGATTTCAAAAGTTCCTTCCAACACCAAAGAGATGATCATACTAGAACCTAACTTATTACTCCAAATCTATCCACTGTTTTTGTAAATTATGGGTGCATGTTTGTGGCTTGTTTTAATCGTGTTCTGAGTGAATTCAAAAAAATCATTTTTAATGAGAACTTGAAAGCAGATATCTGTTCTTTAAACAATTATGAAATTCCTTGTAAATGGGGGAAAAAAGAGTTCTTTAAGAAAATCCAAGTAGTATAATGTGTGTAAGCTTTGTTAAGGAGGGAGGCAAGAGTCTATTAGCTATGTGACCTTGGACAGGGTAATTAACCTTTTGGAGTCTCATTTCATCATCTGCTAAGCAAAGATCACAATCCAATGGATTTGTTAGGAGGACTGTATGAGTTAATACACCAAACTCCTAGGACTCACTGCCTGCCCAACAAATGATATCCACTATTATTGCTGTTCTTGAAATAGAGCAAAACAAAGATTTTGTGATGCTCATTTGTGGAAGTACTGAACACCTTGAAAAGAAAAATTATCATCTTGGACTTATAGGAATTTTTCTTCCAATGTATTTTTCATTAAAAATCTTCCTGGGAAAGAAGGACATGATACAGGAAGATAGAACCCTTCTTTTCAGCCAGAATGTTAGACAGTGTTATTTATTGTTGAAATGAAACCTTTTGAGTCATGTTCCTGGGAAAATGATGGGTGGTCTGGGCATAAGTGCAGGGATAGCCTATGGTAAAGAGGTCTGTTAGGAATGATCATTCTTAGAGCTCTTACAACATTCAGGTTCCCAAGAACAAGGACTTACCAGAGAGCACCTTTCATGCCAAGACAGAAAATATAGGAAAAAATTAATAATGACACATTACAATCTCTCAGCATAATTCTAACCTGTCAGGTGTACAAACAGAACGACCATCCAGAGTATTCTTTTGTTAAATGCTAAGCTTTCCCTAAGAAAATGAAGAGTTGCAAACTTTTACACACACCCCAATAGTATGTATTCAGAGTGTTCTTCAACTCACTAGAAAACACCATACACATTTAAAGTATGTCAGCACTCTCTGGAAACGAAACAGTTGGATGTATAATGTATAATGTTATGAGCTCTCGAACACCAGAAGAATTTCGCAGGAGGTGGAGCTTCACATGTTAAAATATAAAGTTTTCCCTGAGGCAGAAGAATAAACTGCCAGATTTCTTCAGATCTCCAGAAATGTCCAATTGGTTGTGTTTAGATTTTTCTCAAAGCCCATCTGCAGAGCACTATTATTCCTTAACCAAGTTTGATGTCCTGCTTTGGTAATCAAGCAGCCTACCTTCAGGTTTCAAAACATTCTTTTACCTCCTAGTCCCACTTCTCAGAACACTCACCACTTCTTATTCAAATCAGGAGCTGATAAAACGAGGCACTTTTCTCCCCTCAATATCTAGAATGCTGTCAGCAGTTGGATTAAGCCTAACCACCTGCCTCTTCAATGAGCCTTTTACATCAGTTGATAGACTTGATTCCAGTGTATCTAGCAGGGAGTCCACAGAAGATTTAAGGAAATACAGGGACACACTCTAATAAAACTTAAGAGAAAAGCATTCTTCACTCTGAGCTGGGAGCAAACTAGAGGTGTTCTAGTCCCACACTTCATGTTACTGATGAGGAAATGAGTTGCACACACCCAGCTTGTTAAAGGCAGAGCTAAAAGTAAAACCTGACACCCAACCTGCAGTTCAGTTTTTACTAACACACATACACACATGCATGAACGTATACACACACACACACACACACACACACACACACTCGATTTCACTTGAATTTCTTCCTCTTGTTTGATAAAGAGTGAAACCACTAAAAATTATTGTGAAAAACTGGTGTCACAGTTGACTGATTTAATTCCAAGGGGAGAGGAAGGGCTACCTCAAAGGCACCATGATTACCAGACTCCCATCTAGTCAGGCACATTCATGGCGGAGGTGGGAGTGTAGGAGATCCCTGAGGGAGAAAGTACAGGAAAAGAAAAACAAACATCGTATGATTTAACCATGATTCAACCATGGGAAAAGCCTCTATTTATGGAGTGGGGGAGGATGAATAGCATTAATTGCCACCTTGGGCTTCTTCCCCAAAGTACCCTAGGACGGGTTTTTCAAGCATAAAGGAACCAGACAAGCTACAGCAGCCCACGGCACGCTTTCTCACTTCCCATATCTGTGCCTCACACCCTTTCCACCTAAGACTAGCTCCTGGTCCCTGGTCTCCATTTGGAATGTACACCAGGGCAGGATTTCAGTAGAAGAGGGAAAAGAGGTGGTGCACGAGAAGACAAAAGGTATGGCAAGACTACAGCTCTGGCGTTTCTCTCCCAGGCTGTACTTGTCCAAATTTTAGGAGGGAGCTGCCTGCATGCTCAACTGGGTCTCACCTTTAGTACCGACCCTAGCTTTAGTTTTTTGTCCCTTTGCCACACGAAGGAGTAGCCCATCTGGAGCTGCCATATCAGCTCCCCATTCAACAAAACCTTGCAGTCACACATTACTAGGGTTCTGGGTCAAAACCAATGGTTTTGTTTTTCTTCACCCTTCTACATCTCTCCAGCAGGTTTAGCATGGTTGACTTTATGAAGATTTCTGAAGTTAAATTAGGCCTGAAAGAATGGGTAGAATCTGTCCCAACATATTCCAGAAAGTGAAAGTAACATAAATCACTCTTTTTATGGATGTCAGCTATTCATGTATCACCTTCAGTTTTTCCCATAGTACATATTTAACATTTTATTTAAATTGATCCTTTAAAAAACTTGAATATTTACTTTAGTCTCAGTCTAAGCCATAAAAATCTGTCAAATCATGGATTTGAAGTACATGTGCATTTTTTTGGTTTACATTAAACTTAAATATATAACTAAACATTCCTGAAGTGCATTCATATACCACCCAAAATCATCTCAAGTGTCATCAGTGAGAAGCATCAACTTTGGGAAACACTGAATTAATCAAAGCATGCTGTGGAGCATACATGACAGACTCTTCCAGAAACAAAAGAACAGCATTAAACAATGTTAGGTGGAAAATCTTGGGTCAAATTATGCAGACCTTTGACACGGCAAAAAATTTTTAAAAAAATAGGAATTAATGGAAAGTGGGAATGAAATTAAAGCAATGCTTAAATTCATCTGCTAGGCATACACAGGATACATCGAAGGTCAGAAGACCTACATTTGGGAAGTCCAGAAAGCTGTTACGAATAATAACCATGCCAGCTAGTGAGAACCTGGGGTAAAGGGATAGACTCCAGGTAGGAAAGGCTGAAGAGTTCTACTTAAAGGAAGCAGTCAGAAGGAGAGGAAAGGAATTCTGGAGGAGGAGGCAAGGTCAAAGATGGTTGCAGGCTTTCACAGGAGGGACTGCTAATGCTGTGGGAATGACATGGGGAGTTTGAGGGAAGACATTTAAATAAAAATGTCCAATAAGCATTTGGTGATACGATTCAGGACCTCGGATAAGAGACAGGATTATAGTGATTTGGAGTCACCAGCAGAGATTTGACAGATTCATGAAATAGATATGTACCCCAAGACCCTAAGCAGTTCTGCTTAGGAAACCAAGCCTCACCAGCTGAGGAGGTGGTTGTTAATCAATAACAAAAGTCTACCCTAGAGTAGATTTCTCAACCTTGGAAGGACATTAGAAAAACTGGGGAACTTTAAGAATTACCAGGACCTGGGCCCCACCCCAAACCAATTAAATACAGATCTCTGGGACTGACCTCTTAATCCTGCTTTGTGAGAAGCAACCCAGTTTTCTAGAACGCTTTTTACATAAATGAAATAAAGTACCTGAATATATTTATAGTGATTTTATCTGCATAGTATTTCAGTTATTTTCCTTTATTCTGAAATTTTTATGACTTTTTTCCCCCATTTTATTTGCATATTAATTGTTTCAGTTAGGAGGACCATTCAGAGTATCCAGTCTGGGCCATCTTTTAATAAGAAAAAAATGGTGTTAATCTATGTGCACATTGCCAGGTTCTATCTCAGTTGTCAATTTTTTTTTTCTTTTTTAAGATTCTGACAGAGTGAGAGAGCACAAGCAGGGGGAGGGGGAGAGGGAGAAATAGGCTCCCCACTGAGCAGGAACCCCGATGTGGGACTCAGTTCCAGGACCCTGGGATCATGACGTAAGCTGAAGGCAGATGCTTAACTGAGTCACCCAGGAACCGCTCAGTTGTAAATACTTCTGAAGTTGCAAGGCCTCGTAAGAGATTTTTTCTTTATATTTTAATGTTTTCTTTACACCTATTTGAATGTTGCCCACACCTAGTGCTTTCAGAAATGTTCTTAACTAAGGAAATCTTAGTATTTACTCATTTTCAAAGCTTTTAAAATAAAAAATAAAGCGATGTTCAAACAATTTTTTTCCCTGATTATCTCGCAATGGATAGGAAAGGAATTACTTTCCAAAAGAAGATGCCCATCCTGAATTCAGCTTTGCCCATCAAGGGAAATAACTGTGCCTCTGTTCCTGCATTTGCCCTGAGTAATGATACTTGATATTCATCTGCAATATTTTCTCAGATGTGCATTTGAATGGGTAGAGGTAATTTACTCCAATTATCATATGTACAGATAAGGCTAGAATATTGGAAAGTTAACCTCGTTATTCACCCACTTATCAGAACAACTGGTCCCAGATCGTTAAAATCATTTTTCTTTTCTGTACACATTAAGTCATGTTAAGGATTTAATACTTTTTAAAATGTCTTTGCTAGGCAACAATGCTAATCATGTCTTACATTTACATACAGCCTACTATGTGGTAAGATGAGGAACGAAGTCCAAGATAACTTAAATAACCTAAGATCACAGAACATGTAAAGAATAAATAGCCTATTGTTAAATTCTAAATTAACTGGGAGACAATTCACTAAGAAATCAATGTGTAGGAAAGTTGTGTATAATCTAGAATATCAGGAATGTTCTCTTGGAGAGCATGATTTTTTACATCATGAATTCTTCTTTACATCCTTTTAAATGCACCCCATGTCCCTAGCCACTGCCCCTCAGCACCTGCAGAACAAGGTGGGTACAGCTTACACACATGAGCGCTTCACATATTTGAAAACAGTTATTAGGTCCCCTGGTAAACTTTCTCCTTTGCCAGCCAAACAGCCCCATTCATTGACTTTTCCTCTGGAGACCCCCTCCTCCTGGTTACTCTCCCCTGAACCCCTAAGGATGTCTACATCTCTTTCTGAACTTTGTGTTCTGCAGAAGCAAACATGCTATTTCGAGTGAAGTTCAATCAAAACTGACAGGGAGAAAAATATCAACTGCTTCATTTTTGATACTCTTAATGCACATTTCCTGCGGGGATTTTTCATATCGAAGTCCCATTCTGGATTCATTGCTGATGTGCTCTGTGAATAACCGCAAGTTTTTCGTCATAGGTGCTGAAGCCAAGCCACATGGCTCACTTGTATGCTTATAAACTGTTTGTTTCTTTTTACAGGCATTAGAGAACATTAAAGTCCTTTTAACGCACTTGTAAGAGTAGCCTAGACATGGCAAGAGAAAAAAACACATGGAACCAAACTCTACATAAAATTCACTGAAGAAAATATAATACCAGTTGTCAAATACTTAAGCCTTAGAATGTTTATCCTATTTAAAGATTTCAGAAAGTTTTTATGATTATTTTTATAGCAAAAGGATACTTTCAAGTGCTTTTTGTCTCCCTACAGGATTTCTAAAGTCATCATTGGGGTACCCTTACAAAATTGACAAAACCAAGCCATATTCTCTAAAAACATGTCCTTTATTATAAAGACTGGTTTTCATTTGATTGGGGGTGGGTAACTGGTATTTTTATCATTTCATCAGGAAGCAAAATTCACACTACATTTTACATGTAGACAGGGATTTGGCAGAATGAATAAAAGAATGGAAGTTTCTCCTAGCAGGAGCCAAGCCTTCACAATCTCCAACAGCAGCTCAAACTGTTTGAATACTTTGTGGGCAGAACAGAAGCCTGTGGGATGGCAATGGGTCAGAGCTGCTTGGCCAAAGTTGAAATAGGAGCCCAAAGTAAAGACAAAGGAGGAGAAGTAGCATATTGAGGTGAGGAAAGTAATAGTTGTCAAAATGATGAAGTTACAGAGTCAAGAGTTAGGAAGTGATGGGAAGTAATAGAGGATGATTTACAGAAGAGGTAGAGTAATTCACAGAAAATTGCTAGAGTAGAACAGAACAATCAAGACCACAGTAGCTAAAAACCACTGTTTCCCAGGAGAAGAATTTTTAATACAGATATTTTCTAATATTGGCTTGATATGAAATTAAGAAATGCTTTACTTTCAGGAATCCTGGCTAAGTGAGCCAAAGAGAAGGTCATGTGCCAAGAGGGAAGCAGGATTTCTCAAATTTGGACATTAGAATCATCTGTGGAACTTTAAAAAAGTGGTTTAAATTGAGTTTCATTTCATTTATAGTCTTTAAACTTTAAGTAAAACAAAAACAAAACAAAACAAAACAACCCCAAAACAGTAATGCTTTCTTTTCAGTTTAAAGCTTAACAGGGAGTCATTACTAGACCTATGAAAAATTACCTCTCTAGTTTTATTGAATTTTTCTTGAGGGTTTGAACATTAAGACATTTTCCTTCCCTTGCAACTTCCTTGTAATTTTCATTTTGAATGTTTTATGATGTCACAGTGAACTGCTTCTTCAGTATTTCTATACTGAATCAACAGTTTGATTCCCTATTCAAATGATGTCCCCATTGAGAAAGACGTACTAATTTCAAGATCTGCATGGCTAAACAGTGTCAAGTTCAAATTTCCCACCACTATCAACAGATTGTGGAAAAGAGAAAAATACTGATTAAAATACTAAAATGAAATTACTGGTTGCTGGGAAAAGCATGACTTTCAGAGAAAAATAAGATGCTTTGCATGAAAATATTCCTGTTAAAACATATTTTTAAGAAAATTACACCTTTGTTGCCATATGACTGATGATCTAGAATTCACATTTTTTCCTGAACCAAATTTAAATATCAAAGTTTTCTCTGCAATTCTAAGATTGAGATAAAGTTATCTTTAGAATATTCTTGCTTTCAAAAAAAAAAGGGGGGGAGACAAAAGACCAGGAATTCTATTTTTCTATATTTAGAGTACATTTTTAAAGTTTCTCCTTTTGATACTTGTGAAACACTCCCCCCCATGTGTACAACTACAATTTCTGATTAGTCGATATTGAATATTGACCTAAAAGTTAAAAATAAATATATTTCAACATTGTAGTGTAGCAAAAAGAGGAACTATTATAGAATTGAGGTATAAAAATAGCAAAAAAACTTCAGCCTGATGAATGTGAAACATGTAATTATTTTCTATATCACTAAGTTTTGCCAAACTGTCCCCCCTTCCCTTTACACTACATAGATTGGTAGCTTGTGTATCCTGGTGACTTTTAAAAAAACAAGCTCGGTCAATTTCATTCGGTGGAGTATTTTCTTTTATCTCCCGAGGATGATCTCTCCTTCTCACAAGAATTTGATTATGACACATCTCTTGGCTTTTGTTTATGTTTTTATCTTTGATCTGGTTATTACAGTACTTCTCTAAACCCAACTGTCCTTCCTTCAAGTAGCACATCTTCCATGATAGCTTTCCAAGCATCAAGCTTACCTTTCTCTTCTTAGAATCATGAAACCACAGCCAATGAAAAAGAAAAATGGAAAAGAAGCTTCACTGGTATGTTAGATATAGTCATCCTCTTATATTTATCATGGCAATCAGATTTAATGACAACCCAAATGTTGTCTAGGAGTTAGCGCCTTGGGCAGGAAAAGGGAATTCACATTTACTGTGGGTTGACTATGTGCAGGTACTTCCTACATGTATTAATCTCACCACCTCTCCACTAGATACCATGCCTGAAAGGATATATTTACATTATGCCTTACTGAGGACTCCTTCATGAACTAGGAGGATACTTTGATCTGCTGCAGGAAAGAAAAGGTAAATATACCCTAAATCATGGTTGTTGGCAAACTTCCTCAAAACCCACTTGGTCACTATAGGATCATACCACATAGCAAAACAGTTACTAGAAATGATTATAGCATAAGCATGTCTCCACAGCACAATTCTTAGAATCAGGCTTTGCCAGTCCTACAGATGTTTTTCTATGTCAAAAGTAAACTTAAAACATCTGCTTTAAAATCTTCCAGATGAAAATATCTGTCCTATTCCATAGTTGCTCCTTGTATAAATCTGAAAGAGTTAACAGATACAGGACAGCTAATGGATATGCAAACCATTCACACTCTAGGAATCTAGTGCATCCCTGAATCTTACACACTAGAAAGTTGTATATTCAGTCCCTACAGCCTCTGACGTTAAATTTACATTTTTTAATGTTATGTCAGTCACCATCATTAGTTTTTGATGTAGTGTTCCATGATTCATTGTTTGTGTATAACACCCAGTGCTCCATGTAATACATGCCCTCCTTAATACCCATCACTGGGCTAATGCATCCCCCACCCCCCTTCCCTCTAAAACCCTCAGTTTGTTTCCCAGAGCCCATAGTCTCTCATGGTTCATCTCCCCCTCAGGTCTCCCGCTCTGATCCATCCCCCCCTTCATTTTACCCTTCCTTCTCCTAATGTCTTCCATGCTATTCCTATGTTCCACAAATAAGTGAAACCATATGATAATTGTCTTTCTCTGCTTGACTTATTTCACTTAGCATAATCTCCTCCGGTTCCATCCATGTTGATGTAAAAGTTGGGTATTCATCCTTTCTGATGGCTGAGTAATATTCCATTGTATATATGGACCATATCTTCTTTATCCATTCATCTGTTGAAGGGCATCTCGGTTCTTTCCACAGTTTGGCTATTGTGGACATTGCTGCTATGAACATTGGGGTGCATATGGCTCTTCTTTTCACTACATCTGTATCTTTGGAGTAAATGCCCAGTAGTGCAATTGCTGGGTCATAGGGTAGCTCTATTTTTAACTTTTTGAGGAACCTCCACACTGTTTTCCAAAGTGGCTGTACCAACTTGCATTCCCACCAACAGTGTAAGAAGGTTCCCATTTCTCCACAACCTCTCCAACATTTGTTGTTTCTTGCCTTGTCAATTTTTGCCATTCTAACTGGTGTAAGGTGGTATCTAAATTTACATTTTATTGTATAGTCCTTTACTTCTCAAAACACCCCTAAGAAACCATCTTTGAAAGCCATTGCCATAATTGCTATAACGTGTTAAGGTTGATAGGTCTAGTACTCCGTGCACCAGTCATAAAAAGCTCCCATGTGATTCAAGGTTGGAAGACATTCCTCCTGAGGAAGCAGTTCCTTCTCCCGTTATATTCCTCTTTCTAGCTGGGAAACTAGGCAGCCTGGATATAAGCTTGAAGCTGAATCAAAGAAACTATAATGCTTATTTTTGCAGAGAGATTTTTCCTTGGCCTCAATTTTCTATTTATATTTAGCCAAGTTGTTTAGAGTTATCTGGAATTACAAATTCCCTTATACCCTATGTTAGGACAGAGGAGTCTGAACATATGTAAATTTAATAAATAAAGGCTAAGCACTCACCAGGTTTATGTAACTGAAGAAACTGTTTATGTTTGACAATTTTTTGAAAGTAAACATTCTACAAGGCAAACCTAAGTCACTCCTTGGTTACAAGTCTTTCCATGTCTGCCACAGGTTTCAGAATAAAGTCAAAGTTCCTAGGTGTCCAAGTTCTAAAGTCCAGGTTCTTATGGTCACTGGATGCACACACTTTTTGTTAGCTCTTAGTCCCCGCCCTCTAAAGAAAGTTCTACCTACTGCAGGCTTGTTTTGGGTCTTTTCAGATGTCAAATCCAGTGGTTAGTCAAAGAAAGGACCAGAGAAGGAGAAAGACTCTAAGAACTTAAGAAAACTGAATAAGGAGATGAGAAAGGAGGTGGGTGGGGATGGGGATGAGGGCAGGGGAGGGGAAGGAGAGAGAGGGAGAAGAAATAGATGAATGCTGATGCCAGGAAAAAAACTGGAGAATGAGAGATGCAGGGCCAGTCTGGAGGTGCTCGAAAAATAGGAATTGGGGTTGGGGCAGATGAGGATTTTAGTGTTATTTTGAGAAACACAGTAGAAATCAGAACTACTTAATGCCCTTTGGTGATTAGACTGAGCTTTGTTACATGCCACTCCATAAAGAAACTGGGCTGTGTGGGACCCTGGGTTCTGTTCACACTATACAAGTAAAACACACAAACCTTCTATTAATTTGGCCACTAGGACTCCCCCTAAGCCCCACCCCACAGTTACCCTGGCTCCAAGAGTTGCCTGCAGTTTATAGAACCCATGTTTTTCTCGCATCAGAGTCTCTGCACTTCTCAAACATTGCTCTACCTAGAGCATTCACTGTCACTCCTCTTTTATACTAGGCTAAAGCCTATAGCTTCTTCAAAACCAGTTTAAGTATTCATCCTACAGGAAACCTTCCTTCCCACCCCTTCTATACTCTCAGATCTGAGAGATGATACACAGAGAAAGAACTGTCTGCTCTATTAGTCTGTTTACTTCAATTTCTCCCATCACACTAAGTTCCATGAGGGTAAGACAGTGAGAGCAAGAATATGAACAATGTTTAAAGTGAAAGCAAGAAAAACAAAAACAAAAACACATTGCATCAAGGACTCAGGATGGTTATAAAATTAAGCCTTCTTTCACAAAATACACTAGCAGAAAATGATTCTTGCAGAGGTTTTCTGGTTTATAGTAAAATGGGATTTATACCACCGAGGCTTTGAAGATGTAGGGCACATATGAAATCTCCAAAATATTATCTTACTTCCTAAGCAAACTTCCAAAGATGCAAATGAGAGTAAACACAGAGGCTGGTTTGATTAAATATCTGGGATTTTATAACTGATCTGAAATACATAAAGACTACTCATAAAGAAATACATAAAAATATTTTAAAAGACTTTCAGACAAGATGGTGGTATGGTAGCAGATATCCAAAATCCTTCCTAGAAACTGAGCTAAATCCTAAAGGAAAAATAAGAATAGGGAAAAATCCTACCTTGGAGTTCACATTGGTCAAACTCCAGAGGCAGTGAGTGAATCTAATTAGCTTCAGCAGCAAGAGTTTGTACAGGATATTAGATGGGTATCAGAATCATTTGAAAACTGAATCAGCAGGTAAGTTTTCAGAAATGACAGAAAATCGCACTGCAGAACGGAGCTAGGAAGGAAATGCAGCTTTGTCATCAGGCACCTGCCTGCAAAACTCGAAGCTGACACTCCCTAATCAGGAAGCCACCACAAAACTGGGTACCCCAGCATGACATTTGCCAGCAGAGGTCAGAACAGCCAGCACCTCACGCCTCTCTTCCAAATAACATGCAAGTGCATCTGAATGATAAACCTAAGTCCCATTTAGAAATCCAGCTGAGACTATCTATGAAATGTATTTATTTTTTCAGCTCTTGCACACAGAAAGGCACACTCGAAATAGAGGGAAAGAGATCCTGAAAGCCAGTCCCCCACATCACACACAAGCATGTGGGTGCCTCCTCAACATAGCATGGTAAAAGCCTCAAGGATTTTTCCTGCATATAATGAAGGTATTAGCTTGAAGGGCTCAACATATGCATAATTCCCCTTCCCCAAGAGTAGTAATGGGACACAGGGAAGAACTAAGGAAATCCTAGGGGGGGAAACAAAACCAAAAACAAATACTCCTAAATTAGAGGTGATAGGGTTAGAGGTGAGGCTAGCACTTCTCCGCTTGGTGTCCTATCACCAGCACAACATCTCATTCAGAGAGGAGCCCTGGTCATACCAAATAAAAACCTGCAATGGAAGGTCTTCTGATCTTGTTTCTCACCAACATAGCAAAGTTTTCCGACTGGACATACACTCTCCTAAAGTATAAGAGCGTTCTATATTTCTACCAACAAGGTAGGGCTGGCTCTGGTAGCATTATATTCCTGGATTATAAGAAATGTGGCCTTAGGCCTTACTGTAGCAGTTCCAAGTAACCAAACTGTAGAAATCATGTTTTCCAGTAGATGTATTTATCTTCGTCCGCACACCCCTCAGACTGATAAATCAATGAAAATGTAACAGAATTCAGTTAAACACCTTAACGTCTAAAAGGAAAAGGCCACCAATGGCCCTGTAAATACTATTTGGAGGAAATGGGAGTCAGCAACAGATCTGCTCCAGCTCTGTAATGAACACATAGAGAGAAGCAGCCAAACTGAAGGGGGTGGGGGGGGGGGGGAAGTCAAACATTTACATCACCCGCAGTGAAATTAAAGAAAATTAATGGGACCAAAGATACAGAGAGAATATACAAGACCAGAGACAAAAAGAACACTAACATTAAATTAAAAAAATAACAATGTAATAGTACAGTGACATTTTAAATGGCACTAGAAACAGCAAAGATCAGATCCAACAACAGAAAATAAACAGCAGGGAAACTTTCACAGTTAGATTAAAAAGATAACAGCAAATGAAGTAGGTAAAATATATGAAAAACAGCCTAGATATTTAATATGTGAATGAGTATTAGTTTAATAAATGTTTTTGGACATCTTTGTACTTGACTTAAAACAAAATGTAGGACACACAAAGATAGAATATTTTCCTAAACTGAGGAAAGATTCAAGCAGATCAAAAGGGCTCACAATCTACTAAGAAAAGTCGCAAAATAATGACACTTGGTTATATCATGGGGAGATATTGGGGCAGGGGGCTGGATCGGGGGGAATGAGGCTGTCCCTGAGGTTTTCATTTTATTTTATTTCATTTTATTTTTAGTTTTTAGATTTTTATTTATTTGAGAGAGAGAGTTCGAGTAAGTCAGTGAGAGTGAGGGAGTGAGAGAGCATGCAAGAACGGTGGGGAGGAGCAGAGGGAGAAGGATAAGCAGGTTCTCCACTGAGCAGGAAGCCCCACTCAGGGCTCGATCTCGGGACCCTGGGATCATGACCTGAGCCAAAGTTAGATGCTTAACCAACTGAACCACCCAGGCACCCCATCCCTGAGCTTTTTAATGAGCTAAATAGATACAGGAAACAATGGGGCAATTTGTATGAAAATTTCAGGGAAAAAATTGTGAGCCAAGAATGTGGAATCTAAAACACAGAAAGAACAACAAAAACCAGAAGCAGACTCAAATACAGAGAACTGGTGTTTGTCAGAGGGGTGGGGGTGAGGGATGGGCAACATAGGTGAAGGGCTTTAAGAGTACAAACTTCCAGTTACAAAGAAATAAGTCACAGGGATGAAGAGTACAGCATAGAGACTATAGTCAATGACATTGTAATAATGTTGTCTGGTGACAAATGGTAACCATGTATCTTAGTGAGCTTCCTATAATGTATAGAATTGTCAAATCACTATGTTGTACACTTGCAACTAATATGACCTTGTATGTCAATTATACTTAAAAGAATTCTGTGGTACTGAAATCAGTTACTCACATATAAAGGCAAAAATATCCCCAGATATACTTCCTCAAATTTTTTGCATACCACTCTTGCAATCTTCCTGAAACTATATCAGTCAACCCACCAACACAGTAAGATATAGATTTCAAAAATAGATAAACTGTGATATTAAAAAGAGGCAAGTCAGGGAACACTTCAAAAAATTAGCTCCAAACATGGAGCTTTTGTAGCCACATAGGAGTATGGGAGAACACGATCCTTAATTTTCTTTTCAGTAAACTGAGGAAACATTTTCCTTAAAGTCTAAGATATTTTTAACCCATTCACTCCTCACACTAAGCAGGTTGGCATTCATCTTCATAATTACCACCTCATGAATACATAGCTGCTACCAGGACAGACATCATTCCTTACACATCCATGAAGGACAAGAGGGTGAAAAAGAGCCCTTTCTGATATACAGGTCTCTCTTTTTAATCAAAAATTCTTGGGGTGCCCAGGTGGCTGAGTCAGTTGAGCGTCTGACTTGATTTCAGCTCAGATCATGATCTCAGGGTCCCGAGATGGCTCTGTGCTGGGAGAGGAGCCTACTCTCCCTCTGCCCATCTCCCCTCCCACTCTCACTCTAAAAAATAAACTTTCCCAGGAGTTCCCCAATAATATCTCCTTATATCTTATTGGTCAGAACTAGGCCACATATCCTTTCTAATGGAATAGAAGCTAAGAAAATATTTGTCACTTTCAGGCTTTATCATAGATGATCTCAGAGTTGAAAAGAAGGTTGTGAGCCAAGACTATAGTGTCCACCATCAGGTAAACATAATTGTAGTCATTGTAAAGTTCTGCAAAACATTTGTATGTTAGTTCTTGAAAGATTTTTTTTTTTTAATTACATCTGGGCAAAACTCAGGATATACCAACAACAATAAAAAAGGGGGGGCTTACAGGGGTGGATGGGAAAGTGTGGAGGTCATGGCAAACATTAAAACTTAAAATAGTGCCTCCCTCCTGATGAGTCCCTTTCCTTTGTTGATGGGGAGACCTAGATACACCAGAAGGTGTAATCCTCATCCTTGGAGATGCTTAAGGGATAGGACCATTATCTAGACCATATACCAAGACCCCTCCTGTCAGCTCAGCATCTCCCCTGACTCCCACCCTCACTCTTCCCTCAGGCAGCACCAAAACAAAATCACCACTTATGTAAGAACTTCAGACATAGAGCTTACACTATTCATCAGTTTTTCACAAATACCACAAGGGAGCTTCCTACGGAGGGGGAGGTGGTATAGAGTGGGGAAAGAAGAGGAAACATTGACTGCCTTCAGCACAGAAGACCCATTAAGCAGGCAGTTTGGGAGGACACAAGCAGAAGCCTTCTAGGAAATGGAATTCTTTCCCAGCTGACACCTGTTAAACAGGGTCATTTTCTGGAGAAAACACCACCCTCACCCTCTCACCGCCCCCTCCCCTGCCCTGAACCCTTAAAAACCATCTGCTTATCCATAGGGAGCCTGACCCAAGGTTTATTCCTCGCTCTTTCCACTGCATGAAAATTCACCGAGAATGCCCCAAGGGCAGCCCAGAAGCTCAATCACATCCCTGTCTAGCATGGTCAGCAACTGCTGGAGTTCCTCACTTTGCCCGAGAACTACTGCCTCCTGCTTCTCGAGATTTTTCACCACCTGTGAAACAACTCTCCCTCTTTTCTACAAGATGGAACAGGACAGAAAAAGAAACAAAAGCTCAAAACTCACCAAAACATTCCAGCTCATTTCTGTCAAAAGCCTTTACACCCTGACCTCCCCACGTGCTTTTCCCTCCCTCCTTACCTGCTATTTATTTTCCATGTGGTCTGCCTCCCATCTGACCACTTCAGGTTGTTGAGAAGGTCAGTCTCTGATGGAGATAAAGGAAAGGGAGGGTGCATAGGTGCTATAGATGGTAAGGAGATTTCCCCTGGGAACACTTCCCTCCACCTCCAGAAACTTGCTTCCCTGGTGGGTCCACCATTCCCCAGCATCTGCCACACCTGCTCCAGGAGCTTCTACAGCTCCTTCCCCTTCTTTTGCAGCTCATACACTGCACCTTCCACTCATTAGCAACTGCTAGAGGAGGTCATCCAGAGGATGGGACCACCGGTTGACCTACAACCTGAACGCAGTCAATAGGAGTCTCCTAACCCGCACCACCCCCATCCTTGAAATGCATATTTTGCCCACCGTTCCAACTGTGAGAATGGTTTCAAGGATGCAGTCTTGAGAGAGCAATGTGTTATTGATATTATCTGAAGAGTATAGGCCACTAAACTTTCTAACTATATAAACTTTTAAGATTTGGAGGGAGACAGTAGAGATCTACTCCTGCTGCAGCTGCCCGGACAATCCTACGTGAGTTTCCTTGATTACCAGTCTCCGTGCTCTCCCTCTTTCTTCTGTCTCCCCTTGCCCTCCGCTAAAAGGGACCAGTTTGTGAACCAGCCGCAACTGTTGCAGTTTCTTCACCTGGTGGGGCAGAGGGGACCAATGACCAGGAAAGGAACACATGACTCCCAGAGCCACCAGCCAGGAGAAATAAACCAGACCCCACACAAATGGAGAAAAAGAATAGGACCTTCCCCATACAAGTGTGGAGGACACAGATATGACAAGCATGCCATACGCCCCTGCCCGCTGAAGCCAAGGCCTGGTACTCCACCTCCTGCCCAGCCTCACCCAGGTCACAACAGGCCCTGTTCAATTCCTCAAACTCCTGTTAGGAGGCCTCCACAGCAGTAATCCACTTAGGTGTCTATACCCAGGCCTGGATTGGGGCAGGAGAGGCAGGCTGTTCTTACAAGACAGTGGTTCTCAGACATTAGAGGACAGCAGCATCGCCTGGAGAACTTGTCAAGCCTGATGGCCAAACCCACCCCCCAGAGTTTCTGATACAATAGGTCTGGGTAGGGGCCCAGAATCTGCATTACTAACAAGCTTCCCGGTGATGTTGTTGTGCTGATGAAGAAAACACACTTTGAGAACCACTGCTCCAAGCTACCCTGGTTTCTTTTGCCTTCCTATCTTCCTCCTTTCAGATTCTAAGCACCTTTTATTGTCAGGAAATGATTCTAAGCACTTTAACTCCTTTCTGTACCCACTCTATCTTATTCTAAACCTTAAGCAAGTGATAAGACAGTTAGTTGCTCAACCACCCTTGAAGGCTGTTTTGTAGAGCAGTTAAAAATGAACAAGGTCTCAGGGTGCCTGGGTGGCTCAGTCTGTTAACCACCCGCCTTCAGGTCACGACCTTGGGGTCCTGGGATCACGCTCTCTGCTCAGTGGGGAGTCTGCATCTCCCTCTCCTTCTGATCTCTCTCACTCTCTCTAAAATTAAGTCTTAAAAAAAAAAAGAATGAATGAGGTCTGATGATAGCTGCATTCGAGTCTTGCTTCTGCTGTTTACAAACTATGACCTCAGCCAGTTACTTCTGAGCCCCTCCATTCCAAGTGCTTTACCTAGTGCTCTGTATACAGCATGGGCCTCATCATTTTTAGCATTATTGTCAGAGAAATGTTTTCAGGTAAGATGTGCTTCCCTCAGTCTTCATCATGCACCCTCATTTAATCTACCCAACAGTCCCATCGGAGTCAGGCGATGGTATGGTTTTTGAAGATGCCCAGGTGATTCCAATGCATAAGTTTTCAAAACCACAAGGTTGACTGTAATCACTTCCCATCTCCACCAGGTGAAGAGAATCCCTGCCATTTTGCCTCCCCTTGAGCACCCACCACAACATGAACATCAGGAACTACATGCCCAAAGGATCCACCCCACCTACTCTGTCGTCTCTTATGTGGAGCACACCCTGTCCAAATTTCTGAATTCTGCTCCTCTGATTCTGCTCTGAGATCCTGGAGTTTCAAAGTGGTCCATCCCCCCAGAGTAACCCCCTCCCAATGAAGTGCAGAAAGCCCAGGGAACAGGGAAGTTTTTATCCCCTTGCTGAGTCATGACCACCTTATGCCCATGAGAGATAGGAATAGAGAAGCAGCCAAGGTTACTAGTTACAAAGAGCACCACTACCGTCTCAACCCCTTCACCTCAACGGAGCAGAACTCTCCACTCATTCCCTGGATTCAGGGAAAAGCATCTGATCGGGGTAAGCTGGACCTAGCTGAGCACTAGCAACAGTTGAGCAGGAAAGTGTAGGTGTCTGGTAGTGGAAAAAAAATAAATACCAAGTAGATGCAGGGGAGGGGGTCCTTTAAGGGTTACGTTATCAATGAGGTACAGGAATCATACCCACAGAGCAGAAAATCCATGTCAGCCAGTGTCAGGGAGATCGAAACTAAGTAATGGGAAAGCCCCAGTTACTAGCTGGGATCAGAAAGTCTTCCTTATGGGGTTCCATGACGCTTTCTGAAAGGAGGCAAGTGCTGGATGAAGCTCGATTTCCTCCAGCTTTTTGTGAACCAACACTACCCAAGCCTACCCAAGCACTGCTTCCTGAAATTCAAGTAGAGTTTCCCTCTCCTTCTCGCTTAATGAAGTTTTTTTAAACCAGGAAATACTTCAAGGATCAGATAGTCAGACCTTTTCTTTGACTAATAAGGAAAAGGAATCAGTCACAATAAGTGGCAAAGCCAGAAATGAGTTCCAGTGTTTTAATTTCAAGTTAATTTTTCCCACTGTGCCATATTTCCTTAGTCTCTAATTCATCTTCCACCGTCTCTCTAATCTACACATTTCCCAGCCAGTCAGCCAAGCCAAAGCATGAATTCTTACCCAGCGTAGCCAGTCTCAGAAGGCCCAATTTCCCAAAACAACTTTGAGTCCCATTTTCTTTCTTATTGGACAGTCTTGGTTTCTTCAAAGAGAAAAAGAATGAAGAAAAGAAAGAAACTGAAGAAATCATATAAGAGGAAAGTAGCAGGAGTAGCTGGTTAGTGGCATTCTACCTTACAAATTCCTAGGATTTCAGCATGGAGCCTCCTAGCCAGCCTACTTGTTCACTAGTTCTCAATTTTGGCTCCACATTAGATATGCTTGGGGAGGTTTTAAGATCCCCTGTACCCAGACCAATTAAATCAGAATCTCTGAGCAGGAAACCCAGACAGCAGGATTGTTAAGGTTTCCCAGGTGATTCCAATGTGTAGAATCCCTGCTCTAACAAGCCATATGTTAACTCCACATCCAGATTCTAAGGCTGCTCAGCTGGGGTAAAAGCTTTCTGGGTGGGAAACAGCTGTGGATGGGAGAGGGCAGTTCTTCGGCAGCAATGTAAATAGTTAAGCAGCCACCTAGTAGAGAATAAAGTCACACTAAAATTTTAAAATAAAGCCTCTAATTTTATTGGATTAAATTTTGCTTTTCTTCTAGATTTTTTTCTCCTTTCATTTCATAAAATTATAGAGCTCAGACCTGTACCCCTGAAACAAATCATACATTATATGTTCATAAAAAAATTTTTAAAAATTATAGAGCTAAAGCAATAATGTTAATGAGATCAATACTGTTGATCATTAGGGGTGGATGTCATACCTTTTCTTAACAGGCTTCAGTGAACCTGTGGAGCTAAAATAAATTAAATTATGTTTGCTCCCTCCATCTGTCTGCTAAGCTGACTGCCTGACCCGTTGGTTCTTCTTTTCTATTCCCCCAGACCAGTTCTTCCCCTTATGAAGTCCTACCTAAGGGATCATCTGTGTGGAAGAAATCTGGGAAGGCTTTCTAAAAGAAGCATTTACCTGGCTAGCATTTATCTATTACCACCTCAAAAAACAAACAGCTTGTATGTTAATTGGCTGGCCAGGACCTAGATAGTAGAAAAGAATTGGGAAAGCAGTTCACAGGAAGGAGAAAACACAGAGAGGTAAGACACATTAATGTATGTACCGGATGCCCAGGGTATTACTCTAGAACCACTCAAATATGTTGCTGAGAATTTCTCTTTGATTCCAGGTAAGCAAATGAGACTGTGACTCAGATGTGTCTTTATAAATGAGTTAGAGGCAGCATGATGTAATGAAGATAGCAGGACGTGACATCAGATTCAAATCTGATCCCTGTCACTCATTAGCTATCACTATTTATGTCCACAGGAGAAGCTTTTCAATCTCCCTTAGCCTCAAACTACTCACCTGTAAAATAGGGATAATATCTCCCTCACAGCGTTGTTTTAAAGATTAGTGTTCTTGTATATAAGTACTTGGTATGGCGAATGGAAATAATAGGCATTCAATAAATAATTGTGGCAACAAGAGGAATAATCATAGCAATTATATTTGCAGTCATTATTATTAGCTGTTATCAGCACATACCAACAGAGAAATTGTTAGCTTATATCCCAAATCAAAAGCTCTCACTTTAGGGGCGCCTGGGTGGCTCAGTCGGTTAAACATCCAACTGTTGGTTTCGGCTCAGGTCGTGATCTTGGAGTTGTGGGATCGGTTCGGCTCTGCACTCAGCGCAGAGGCCACTTGAGATTCTTTCCCCCTTTCCCTCCTCCTCTGCTCTTCTCCTGCTTTTTCTCTCTCTCTCAAATAAAATCTTTTAAAGAAAAAGCTCTCACTTTATTGTTTTGAGATATTTATTTTGTGAAAACTTGACATGAGAAATATTCCTAGGCATGCAACTGAAGCTTATTTTGAACAAAATTCCTTTAATAAAGTCCTTTTAATTCTTAGTTCTAAGGTACTTACTCAGTCCTTAAATCAAGGAGACCAGGTTAACCAAATGGTCTCTGGTTTTAAAAGCAATGAGAAAACAAGAGATCAATTCTATAAAGAATACAGTATACAGAAATGGAGAAATGAGTGTAAAATGAAAGATTTTGAAATCAAGAGAGACATCGTGCCAAATATATGAAGAAATAACTCATTCCTTACCAGAGTATTTATTAAGGAAAATAATGACCAAACACAATCTTGGCAAGAAAAACCTACTAGTTGTGAGTGTATTGGGCAAATTATCAAGAGGTGCATAAATTATTTTCTAGATCAAAGAAAACCATTAAATACCTGTGTGGCCTTAGGAATGTTTCTTAATCTCACTGAGCATCAGTTTCCTCATCAGTAAAATTGTGATGATGATAATAAGTCATTTTGTGTGTGGAATTAATGAGCTGGTGTTACACATAAAGCACTTCATATAGTGCCTATTGCTGTGTTGGCTATCATTTTTATCTCTGAAGCTAGGATTAAAGTGATTTAGTAGAAGAATTTGAAGACCTATCAGAAAATAATGATCTGGATAATTTCCAATACCTGAGCCTCCCACAAGATTAGAGTGAAGTTTCGAATATATCACATGGGATCCTCACTTATTCTTAGTTTGTCAAGTAGGAATTACTAAACGTAGGAAGGTACCTAACAGGAGTTTTGGGTCTTAATCAAGCAGACTAGTTATGTTAAGGGGTGACACCTCTTACCACTTTTATTTTTCCTACAAAATTTTGATCAGAAAGCTGTGTTAACAAGGAATTTTTAATTCCTAACAGTAGGAGATCCCTTTCTAATTGGTTACCAAGCTAGCCTTGTCATATCTCTGAACAACATTTGGGGAATGTGTGGGAAGTAAAGGGGAAAAAGCACACCAAGAACATGCTAGAATGCAAGCTGCCTGTATGGGGCACTCATCCTGAGGCGATGACACAGCAGGCTTTGCAAAGAGCATGGCAAGTCTCCCTTTCTTACTCATTTACTCATCAAATATTTCTTAAGCACTTAGGACCAACAAGCAACCCAAAATTTCATTGGTTTTATACTATGTGATTTAGGTCTCATACACAAAGTCTGATCAGATATTCCTGGTCAGCAGCTTACAGGCAAGTGAGGTCAAAACCCCACAAATTTCCATTAGTGACTCTGCCTTGTCCTAGAATCTCTTCAGAATCTTCTGCTGGATGTTCTACCTTCAGCCAGACAACAGGCAAAAAGAAAGAGACCTTGGGAAATGGAGTGCCTGATGCTTAACAACCTCAGCTCAGAATAGAAACACATCACTTCTGTCCAAAGTGTGTTAGCAAGAACTAGTTACATGGTCCCACTTAGATGCAAGGAAAGCTGGGGAAAGTAGCTAGGTAGCCACTTGCCAGAAACAACTCCATGCTATGGAAGGGGAGTGGGATTCTGTGTTGTTCAGCGAGCTATCACTGCCATAAGCGCCCAGGTGCTGAGGACAGACCAATTTAAAAAGATAAAAATCCCTTTCGTCATGGAACTTAGAGTCTAGTTCACTCTTACTCTGATAAGAGGCTCCCTCCTAAAGTCTCAGTGCACTGAATTGCCTTTTATCAATTTTACCCTCATCTCTGTCTACACTGTAGAACTACAGGTCCCAGAATCCCTTTCTAGTATCATTCAGGGTTAGATTCTGCCAATGAGGTATTCACAAAGATTTTAAAAAGAAGCCATTTTTCTCAGCAGCATCTGTTTGCAGACCGATGAGATCATTGTTGGCAGCACTCCTTAGCTTTCAGCGCTTCTCCCAGGAATCACTTGCTATAAGCAAGCAACTGATATCATCAGCAGAAACTTCCAGGGGCTCCAGCCATCCTCCTGAGAATAACCCACTTCAGTACTCCATGCCACTAGGATCATTGAGAGTGGCCCTCATGCAACCCTTTCAAATTTGCGGAAAAATAAGCTTCCAGACCTCTCCCACAGCAATTCCAATGTTCTGAATTAATTTTCTTCCTACCCAAAATACTAGAGTGACTTCTGTTTTCTGGCAAAATCTGAACACACTCAGGATTAAAATGTTTAGTACACTTACTCAGTAATTCAAAGAAATATTTCCCAGTGCGTGTTATATGCTAGGTCCTATGCTAGATACTAGAGAATACAATTTGACAAGATAAGTAGATTAACTTCTGCCTACATTGTGCTTATTTGTAATAAACTCAGTTAAAAATACATAAACCATTATAAACCAGTGTGTGTGTGTATATATATATATACACACACACACTGGTTTATACACAACACCATATACATACACACACACACATACCATCAAGTTGGAAAGGAAAAAAGAAAATCAAGAATAACTCAATGATGCTTTACTCATCAAAAGAAATTTGGTAAAATCCTTGGAAGTATGTGATTAATTAAACATCTTTAATTCCTCTGAATTATAATGATATGACATATCACAACAGGGGTCACAATTTGTCAAGGTCACAATAAGTATCTTCCAAAGGCAAGAAACCCTACTTTGTTTTTATGTATAGGACAAAATATTGCATACTGGCTATATTGCTCAAGGATTTGGGTCATCAATAAAATGGAAAACAATTGGCTATAAAAGCAATTTTTTTAAAAAAAATCGTAAATGTTGGAATTTTACGGTAAAATTCATTAGAGAAGCAGGATCAAGTAAAGCAGAATAGATCATTGTTCTGGGTAATTCTGATCAAGAAAATATGGTGTCTGTGTTCTTCTGATGTATTAATTTGTCAGTCAATGGTTAAAGTGCTTATTTTGTATTCTATATACTAATCTAGGTTAGAGAAAGACCATCAATATTCACTATTGGGATGTGTAATAATTATGAAAATTATAAAGTATAACTGTCATGTGTCCCTTTTTCCTTCAGTGTCAGTACTGATGTGAACATAGCTAACAATAATTAATATTCTATTAGTGGCTTGTAAGTAGAAAAAAAAATCATGGGTAGGAAACCATCAGGCTCCATCCTAACCACAACTAAGACAAACAAAATGTTCATAAGAATCTGCTTAGCTCTTTATTCAGTCTTCAGAAATAGGACTCTTAATTTACCTGTTCCCATCCTCTGAATATAATCAAGGAGATCTCTTGTAAGCTCTGTTCAGTACTTCAAGGCTCGGCATCTGGCTAGTCTAGTTGCTTGCCCTACAATATTAATGCTCAGAATCAGAGACCAGCCTTGTTCTTTATAAACAAGCTTCTACCATACATTTATTCACTCAACAAATACTGATTGAACGCATAATGTGTGTTGGGCCCTGGAGATAACCAAAGATGACATATATGATCCCTATCCCGATTGAATCTGGGGGTGAGTGATGAAGTTACAAAGAGGAGGTAGAATGTACATGGAAGGAAGTACAAGGGCAACTAATTCAAACTTGACAGTTTTGAGACCACTTCCTAAAATAAATGCCTTTTAACTACAACCTAAATGATGCTTAAAAAATTGGGGCGCCTGGTGGCTCAGTTGGTTGGGCGGCTGATTTCAGCTCCAGTTATGATCCTGGAGTCCAGGGATCAAGTCCCACATCGGGTTCCTTGCTCATCCGGGAGTCTGCTTCTCCCTCTAACCCTCCCCCCTCTCATGCTCTCTCTCTCTCTCTCATTCTCTCTCTCAAATAAAAAAAATAAATAAAATCTTAAAAAAAAAAAAAAGTTATCCTGGCACAGAAGAGAGGTAAAATAATCTGGCAGAAGGAACAATGTTGAGAAACCTAGAAGTGAGAGAGACCATGGCAGATACTATATTGGAGGAACTGGAAAGAGTTCAATATAGCCGGATTTTAAATCATAGTGTTGAGCGATGAGGTCAGAGAATTAAGGAATAGATTTTATAGAAACTGGTAGACCACATTAGAGAGTTTGAACTTTAAGAGCAGTTTGGAGCTCTTGAAAGGTATAAACTAGGGGAACAGTAGGTTCAATTTTGCATTTTGGAAATTCCATTCTGACTGCCATATGGAGAATGGAAAGGAAGGGAAGAAAGACGGAAGGAGGAGGAAGATCCATATAAAAGATTATTGTCATAATTCAAGCATGAAAGTATGGTAGTTTAATCCATGGCATTGAGTTTTTCTCTGGATTTACTGACTACTATAGTGTTTCATTTAGAATTGGTTTCCCGACTTACTCCTCACAGTCCCTTCTAGGTGTTAAAGTTCTACTCCAAGTTAGTCGTAATAGCTGCACTTCTACATGATATCAAATATGCTTGAAAGTAATTGATTGCCAGGGTGTCCCTCTACTGATTGCCTTAATCATGTGTTTGCCAACTGTGGTATGCTACACTCACCTACTGGGAAATGTAGTTCTTGTCTACCGCCAATCTTTCCCTAAATAACTCCTACTTAATTACTCCCTATTTTCTGATGCTGAGACCTTTCAATTTGATGTCTTTCCTCTATGAAAATGTGTTCTTTACCATGGCTTTACCAAGTTGTCCTCTTCTTCCTATGATCTAAGCTCCAATTGAAATACTAGCAATATCATGGACTCTAAAATACGCTGACAGAGATCTTAGAATTTTGAACTTGCCCCCTCCTAAAGTCCTTACACTGCACTCTAGTGTCACAGAAATTTCTTCAGCTTGTATTTAATAGCTATTTGATATGCATAGGCATTTTTTTTTAAGTTTTTATTTTAATTTCAGTTAGTTGACATACAGTGTAATATTAGTTTCAGGTGTACAATGTGCTGATTCAACACTTTCATACACCTGGTGTTCATCCCAACAAGTGCACTCCTTAATCCCCACCACCTATTTAACCCATCCCCCCAACAACCTCCCCTCAGGCATCCATCAGTTTGTTCTCAATAGGTAAGAGTCTGTTTTTTGGTTTGCCTCTCTCTCTCTCTTTTTCCCTTTGTTCATTTGTTTCTTAAATTGCACATATGAGTGAAACATATGGTATTTGTCTTGACTGACTTATTTCACCTAGTATAATACTCTCTAGCCCCATCCATGGCATTGCAAATGTCAAGATTTCATTCTTTTATGTGGTTGAGTAATATTCCATTATATATACCACATCTTTATCCATTCATCAGTTGATGAACACTTGAGCTATTTCCATAATTTGGCTATTGTAGATAATGCTGCTATAAACATCAGGAAACATGTGTCCCTTTGAATTAGTATTTTTGTATTCTATGGGTAAATATCTAGTAGTAAGATTGCTGGATAATAGGGTGGTTCTATTTTTAACTTTGTGAGGAAACTCCATACTGTTTTCCAAAGTGGCTGTACCAGTTTGCATTCCCTCTAACAGTGTAAGAGCGTTCCCCTTTATCCACATCCTTGCCAACACCTATTGTTTCTTGTGTTGTTGATTTTAGCCATTCTGATGGGTGTGAGGTGATAGCTCCATGTGCTTTTGGTTTGCGTTTCCCTGATGATAAGTGATGCTGAGTATCTTTTCATCTGTCTGTTGGCCATCTGTATGTCTTCTTTGGAAAAATGTCTTTTCATGTCTTCTGCCCATTTTTTAATAGGATTATTCATTTTGAGGGGTGTTGAGTTTCATAAATTCTTTATATATTTTGGATACTAACCATTTATCAGATAAGGCATATTTATCTTTAAATATTATGAGAGCAATTATAACTTTACAGGTACATTGATTCATTCATTCAGTAGTCATTGAAGTTCAGCCCTATGGTTAGAATCTGGCTAACCCCTAGAAAGGATATGAAATGTTGAATGGCAAATAATTCTTCTTTCCAAGAAGCTAAAAAGCGAGTAGGGAAACCAAAAAATATGAACACTGAACATTTATGTAATAATACATTTAATTCTCTCAAGATGATAGATATCAATTTAATTTGAATGCTTACTATGTGCCAGGCTCTGTGCCAAACACATGATATGTCCTATATTTTTCAATTATTATAATAATCATTCAGAGCAGGTGTTATTCTAATTTTTTAAGCTAGGAAATAAGACTCAGGGAAGTTAAGTGACTCGCCCACGATTACACAGAGGGTAAGTGGTAAAAATGGATTCAATCCCAAGCCTGTTTTATGACCAGGGATTTGCTTTTCACTCATATGCTATGGGTACTTGCCTTCTAATGCCCAAGAATCATTACATATCCCATTCTAAAACCCATTATGTTCACTTAAAATATATTCTGGAAAGGAATGTGGTAGAATAAACCAGGAAAAGGATGGCAGAATGCTTTCAACTTTTATGGTAACTCCAATATATTTATTGTGGCTGACTGGAACTCTGTCTTAAGATGAGTTATATGAGTTGAAATAACCTATAAAAGTATTCTGAGGCTGCACTTGAGCTCTGTGGGAAAGAGCATCATCTTTAATTTGTGATGTCTGCCCTAAAGTCAGAATAGAGAAGTTGTGATTATAGTACCGAGTTAGTAGCTATCCTGTGCAAGGAAGTCTATAAGACAGCAGCCATATGATTGCCTAATAACAGTGAGGACTCAAATGAATTTTGCTATCTTATATCTGTCCTGACCAGCATCTTACATTTCTACAGCTTCACCACATTTGTATCCAGAAATCCAGCGGGGGGGGGGGGGGGGGGAGTAAAAGAAAACTGGGAAAGAATTATAGACCAAACCTGCTTTTTCTAAAACGGTAGCCCCCAGCTAGATGTGGCTTTTGAGCACTTAAAATCTGCCGAGAATGACTGAGAAACTGACATTTTTATTTCACTTAACTTGAACTAATTTCAATTTGAGTTAAAATGCTGGACACTATATTTGGTTATTGGAAATGTTTAAATATGTTTAGGATAAGTTGGATATATGAGTCTACTTTTTAACCATTTTATAAAATCTAGAAACAGATCAAGTAATTTCAATGAATATTGAAATGTGCTATAAGTATAAAATACACACTGGATTTTGAATATTAATCCCACAAAAAAAATGTGAGCTATTTAACTGATAATTATTATACTGGTCATATGTTGAATCTTTTGGATATATTAGGTTAACTCAAATATATTCAAATCAATTTCATCTGTTTTTACTTTCTTAAAGCAGTTACTAGAAAACTTAAAATTGCATGTGAGACTCACATTTTATTTCTATTAGACAACATTGGACACTACAGAAGATCACAAGGACAGGGAAGGGGAGGGTGAGAGTAAGTAGGTATTGAATTAATTGAACATTCAGGTAGGTGGTTGTTCTAGATCAGTGTTTCTTGGCCTTTTTTTTTCTTTTATAATTCCTTAAGGTGTCTTTTAGACTTTTTATGTTGTTGTTGCTGTCACTCTGGCAAGAAATTTAAATCAAAAATATACTATATATCTGCTTATGTACTATGGCTCTTTAGAGGACCACAAACCATTCAAATATGTAAGATGTTCTTGCCCAGCTTATATTTAACAGCTTTCCCCTTTGAGAGTGATATTTCTCCCATAGAAGATTCATGTTTTAGGGGAATTGGGAAGGGTTAAGTGACTAGAAGTCCTAGTGAGGATAGAATGAATCTTTAGATAGTGTGAGGCGCTGACAGATAAGGTGTCATGAGTTAACTGAAAAAGAACTAAGTTGAAGAACAATGAGGCAGAGGTACCAAAATGAGGATCTGGTGCAGAGTATGAATTATTAGTAACCACAATTATCCAACACATTTTTTGTCTGTACCTTTAGACTGTAGATTTTTCTAGACATGTGAAATGTTGGGGCAGTACCTAACTCACAATAATATGGATTGTGAGGTCAATTGGTGCCATTTTCTGTAAATAAAGATTTATGTGAATAATATTTATTTCCATAGTAATCTATCTCATAAGGTGATTTCATATAATTTATCTGTGCAAACCCCTGGATACTGTCAGAATGTAACTTTCTTAAACATATAGAGTATAAGCTTGAAACTTACAACATGTCCTGAGATGATAACATAATGGTAGACAAAAAAAAGAGACTCTGTGTTGGGTCTTGGGGATAAAAACAGAGGTGATGAGTATTTTCCAGGTTTTTGCTATGACTGCCCAAGAGCACAGTTATTCTGACCAACTGAAAACACATTCAAGTTTTCTTGGTGCATCTATCCTTGTAGTGAAGATGAGTGTCACAGCTTCGTGATAATTAAAAGGCATCATTTATCTAATTTATCCTGACTCAAGCAAATTTTCAATTTTAATTTCGTTTTATGAACAGCTCTTCCAAGCAGAAAAACTCTTCAGATGCCCAACTGTTTTAAGTTTTCCTGCATATTAGTAGTAATATTTTTCATTGAAAGTTTATTAGCATTCTAGATTTTATTTTTTTTTAATTTTTTTTATTAACATATAATGTATTTGTTTCAGGGGAACGTGTCTGTGATTCATCAGTCTTACACAATTCACAGCGCTCACCATAGCACATACCGTCCCCAGCGTCCATCACCCAGCCACCCCATCCCTCCCACCCCCCTCCTCTCCAGCATTCTAGATTTTAAATAAGTACATTATATGCACTTGGAATATAGTATGTTACATTAAATTCTTCCCACTTTCCACCTCCTCCTTTATTCCCTATCTCCATAAGTAGCTTCACTATCTTCCCATATCACCTAAACCAAATGCTAAGAGGTCAGTCTGAGAATCCTTGTTCTACTTGGTTCATGCATTATACCGGTCATTTTAGCCTGTCAATTCTTCCATATAACATTTGTACATCTCCATTGCTACTATCTTAGTCCCTCATCAATTCCCCCAACTTCTATAAAGGTCTCTCTACCACTTATTGTCCCTTAAAATCAATTATTGTCTTAAACAGAACTGTTTCAACCCTGACTGACATGCCTCAAATGGCTAAGCTAGAAAAGGGAATTGATTGGCTCAAGCAAGTAAGAATAGCAAGGGTAGTTCTGGCTTCAGGTGCAACTGGGTCCATATACTCAAGCCTATGATTAGATTTCTTTTTCCATCCCTCAGCATTGATTTTGTCCATGGGCTGGCCCCATTCTCACCTATTGCAGTCAGACTATTTCCATATGGTGGGTATTGTAGACATGTAGATGTACTGGCCAAATCCCTCTTCCAGAAAGGACTTGCTGCTAACTGTGGGAAATGCAATGAGCCAACAGCCTCCAGTTGTCAGTTCCTTTAGGATCTGCATCAGCTGCAGAGAGCCACCTCACCCAAGGTCACACCTTTTCATGGTAGCGTGCATCTGGTGACTGAGTGAAGCTGACCAGCCATCTGGAACCTATGCAGGACACTGCTGGGCTTTCCTCACTCCAGAGCTTCCTGACAGGTTAGCTGAAGCTTTGTCAAACCTGCGTCTCAATCCACTCCTCCCTCTGCCCAACCATGTTTCTTCATTCCTTTTGCAGGGGTTGATCCCTAATAAACACTTGCATTCCAAACTCCATCTCTGTCTGCCTCCAAGGAACCCACCCTGTAACTGTGAGTTAAATGGCCTGAGTGACTGGGACTTCACAGCATCCCAGCTCCATTGTCCCAGAATTGAGCTAAGCCTTCCCCCTAGCTCTGACTAGAACAATCCTAAGGATGGATTCTGACTGACCCTCCTTGGTTCACATTTCATTCCCTGGGCTAATTACTAGGGCCGTGCAGTCAGGAGCTATGTTTGACCCTCACCAAGACCACATAGAATGAGAAAGGAAGAGTTATCTAGGAAGGAAAAGGAAGGAAAATGTTGTCCTCTTAAACTTCCATATAACCAACTCCTATCTCTTTCTATAATACAGATCTAAAGTGTTTTTTCCTTTGTTTAAACATCAAATTTCACCATTGCCTACAGCAGAACACATTCAGAATAACACAAAACATTCTAAAGGACACAGATTCATCAAAACCCACATCATTTTTATTTGGGCATAATACTTAGGAATGTTCTCTGCCTTGATTGGGGATTGCATTTTACATGAAAAGATATCCAAAGGAATGCAGTTGCTACCTTTAGTTCAGCTGCTCCAGTGTATCCAAGCCAGCCTGCATCCAGGCAGTTGTTTCTCGTGGCTTTTCATTCATGGGTGCATCATGGCTGCCAAGGCTTTGGCCATTATGGCCTCATTTATGTCAGGACAAAATGGGGAGGAAGGAGCTTTCCCAAAACCACCACTTGTACCCATACTAACTCCACCAGGTTTCTACTAACAGTTTATAGGACAGAAATGAGTCACATGAAAACCCCTACCTGCAAGGGAGATGACTGAGAAAGTCAGGCTCTGCAGGAGTCATCAAGGGAAAGGGGGTTAGAATTTAAGCTAGATGAGAGGCAAAGTGAGAACATGAGGGGGTTAAGAGTTGACAGTGAAACTGTTGTAGATTATAGGTTCTGATGAGGCAAAGGAACAACTGGAGTCAGGGTTCTGGATAGAGGAAACTAGAATGATAGGAGGTGGTGAGCAGAGAGGAAAAAGCTCAAAATTGAGATTGTGAAGTTAGTTGAAGTTATTTGTAATGACACAGGAGTCAGGGGCTAAGTGGAGGAGTGAATGGAGGGCAGGAGACAAACCAGCATTGACAGTCCCAGCAAGTGCCTGCCACACAGCAGGCGGTAGATGAAAGAACGATAAGCTGACTGACTTTCCAGTCAATATTTATCTGCAATCTCGGTGTCTCTCCTGAAACAGAGACCCTCTTGTCAAACAGCTTTCTCCTCTCTGATGTCTTGTAGGGGCCTATATACCAACATGTTCAAAGGTCAAACCATAATCCCTCAGTTTTGAGCACCCCATCCCTTTGTTATGTTCTCTGGTTAGCTAAGTGTATTCACTTACCTCAGCCAGAGACCTAGAAGGTGCCCTTGACTCTTCGTTCTCATGTCCACATCTTACCAGTTACAAGGTTTAATCATGGTAACTTAGAATCACTTTTTTTATTGTTTCTTCTCTTCCTCCAATACCTTGGTCTGACATGCATCATTTCTTATGAGGACTTTTGTAGTAGTCTTTAAAAGAATCTCCCTATATAAAACTATGATTTTTCCTAACACTTTTTAAATTAAAAATTTCTCAAAAATCTCAAAAGTAACATGTTTAACCCCAATCTGTGAATGTAGTATCATCTCTTCCTCCTGCCAACACTGTGAATAAATTGGTATCCATCTTTCACATCTTTCACATGGTCAACAACACAATTAGTCATCCATAGGATTATTTTTAACAACACAATTAGTCATCTATAGGATTTATTTTACAAAATGGGATTGGTCCATACACCCTGTATGCTAATTTAGAGGTTCCTAAAGCCAATATCTAACACACTAATGTATCTCAGTAATTTGTGGGTTATGCTTTGATTATTTTGTTACTCCTGCTTATTCTAGTAGTTATTTAGTTATAAGCACATACTTAAGGGCGCCTGGGTGGCTCAGTCGGTTAAGCGACTGCCTTCAGCTCAGGTCATGATCCGGGAGTCCCGGGATCGAGTCCCTCATCGGGCTCCCTGCTCGGCGGGGAGTCTGCTTCTCCCTCTGACCCTCCCCCTCTCATACTCTATCTCATTCTCTCTCTCAAATAAATAAATAAAATCTTTAAAAAAAAAAAAAAATAAGCACATACTTAATTCCCTGTTAGATTCTTAGCACTGTGAGGATAGAAGCCAGCGCTGTCCTGTTCACAGGTATGTTCCTACCTAGTAGAGCAAAGTCTAGTGTCAAATGAAACTTTTTGAGTGAATGCATGGATAGTTAAATAGCAGTAGCAAATAATGGGTCACTAACACAAGAGAGGAAATTTGTTGAGAATGTGCTATGGGCTAGTACTATGAGGACAAACTATGTGTATTATTTCTTTTACTACTCAAAAGGATGTAAGTGCTACGAGTACTCTATAGATGAGGGAATTAAAGCTTAGAGAAATTGTTATTTTCCAGAGGTCATGGCTACTAGGGAAAGGATCTAGGACTTTAATCATGATCTGATTCCACGCTCTTAATGACTATGGAGCTAACAAATGAATTACTGTTTTAAAAGTATAAATTTATAAAGAATATAAAATAAAATATAAAAATATTTCAAAATTTACTCAAAATACACATTATTACTCACATCTTATTAGTTTCATTTTTCTAGTTTTCAGCTTTTTTATTGAGATATAATTGACATATAATGTATTACTTTTAGCTGTACAACATAACGATTTGGCTTTTGTATATACCGCAAAATGATCACAAGTCTAGTTAACATCTGTCATCATACAGTTACGATTTTTTTCTTGTGATGAGAACTCTTCTTGTAGCAACTTTCAAATATGCAATACAACATTATTAACTATACTCACTGTGCAGTACATTACATATATATACATATATGTAAAACAATTTCTTTACCCACTCATCCTTAATGGACACTTACGTTGTTTCCATGTCTTGGCTATTGTAAATAATGAACATAGGGGTGCACATATGTTTTCAAGTTAGTGTTTTCATTTTCTTCAGATAAATATCCAGAAGCAGAATTGCTGGATCATATATGGTAGTTCTATTTTTAATTTTTTGAGGAACTTCCCCATGTTATTTTCCATAGTGGCTGTATGAATTTATATCCCCACCAATGGTGTACCAGTGTTCCCTTTTCTCCACATCCTCGCCATTACTTGTTAATTCTTGTCTTTTTGATAATAGCCATTCTGACAGGTTTAAAGTGGTATCTCACTGTGGTTTTGATTTACATTTCCCTGATGATAAGGGATGTCGAGCATCTGTTCATGTACCTGTTGGCCATCTGTATGTCTTCCTTGTAAAAATGCCTATTCAGATCCTCTGCCCATTTTTTAAATCAGACTGGGTTTTTTTGCTATTGAGTTATATGAATTTTTCATATATTTTGGATATTAACCCCTTATCAGATATATGATTTGTAAATATTTTCCCCCATTTAATAGGTTGCCTTTTTCATGTTGTTAATGGTTTCCTTGGCTGTGCAGAAGCATTTTAGTTTGATGTAGCCCCACATATTAATTTTTATTAGAGCCTCTTTAAGAGGGTATTTTAATTGAGCAAGGGGTGGGTGGAGTCGCAGACAGCAGCTTAGCATTTCTCATTCCTGCAGCCTCTCTGTTCTCTGATGTGGCCTATAAGGAGTAACCTTTACTAATAAACTCTTCATACTTATGAAGATTATTGTAAATTAGCATATGGATTATTTATTTTTTGAGAGAGAGCTTTAAGTAATCAGACAACTTTTTAAAAATCTGGTCAACAGATCAAACAGCTAGTGATAATATTTTTGCTACAGTAAACCCTATTTTTAAGACAAAGTTTATTCTATTAAGTGTATTTTGCTCTAAGGCTGAAGCAGCTATGACAGTATACAAAAGGTTTCTTAAAGATTACCCAAATAAAAGCCCCTCTTTTTTTTCAATATGAATTAATATGGAAGATATTTTGTTTTCTTGGCAGTTTGAAGTAAGTATTAGAGAGTTTTGGATCTCCTGGCATCATTCCTTATAAACAATAAGTGATTCCTAGAAGCTTCCTAATAAAATGGGGGTATGCAGGGCTGTGTGATGTGGTATTAGAGACTTTTTTTTTTTTTTTCTGTGAATTGGTATAGAAAAAAAAGAATGGAAAATGAGGAACTTGGGCGGGGGATTAGGAATTTTGAAAACAGGGATTAGATGGAAATGGTATTGTTTATCTATGTGATGTGTAATATAAATCTATGCAACAGAGTTAAAATGGCAGATTTGACTTCTAGCCTTTGAAAGTAAAATATCTGTTACAAGAAGGTTGACCCTTGAGCATGTCTGGGAACTTGGATTTTGGGGTATAGGGGTCCCACCATTCCTAGAATTGATAAGAGTGGCTCACTGTGCCTAAACTGTGTAATCAACATGGTTTATCCTAAATACCTGTTTTCCTTCTGGGAGTCTGGAATCTGAGTGCCAGGCAGAGGATGCCTATGTGACCAGCTTCCAAAACCCTGGGCACTGAGTTTCGAACAAGCTTCCTTAGATGACAACAGCCACCAAAGAGTTGTCACAACTCATTGCTGGGGGAATTTAGTGCAACCTGTGTGACTCCACTGGGAAAGGATTCTTTGAAACTTACACCTGGTTTCCCCTAGACTTTGCCCCTATGCCTTTTCCCTTTGCTGATTGTGCTTTGTGCCATTTGTAGTAATCATAGCCATGAGTGTGACTATATGTTGAGTCTTATGAGTTTTCCTAGCAAATCACCAAACCTATGGGTGATTTTGGATAACTTCAACACAGCACCTTACTCAGTATTACTAAAAATCTTCAGTGTATCACACATCTAATGAGTTTCCACTATGCGTCCAAGTATTTTTTAAACATTGGGAATATAATCATGAATAAGGTACAACCTCTATTAAGAATCCTATAACTCAGTGGCATGATTCTCACCCAAGATTGATTTTGTCTCCCAGGAGACATTTGGTAATATCTGTAGACATTTTTGATTGTCACCACTGGGACAGTGTTACTGGTGTCAAGTGAGTAGAAGCCAGGTATATTGCTAAACATCCTACAATATAAACAGAACAGTTCCCCTCAAACCTCCAAAAATCATCCAGTCCAAAATGTCAATAGTGCCAAGGTTGAGAAACCCTACTGTAGTGGGAGAAACATACACATAAACACATAATTTTAATAGAATGTGAAAACTGGTCATTGACCTCCTGTCGTCCAGGGATCTTGCCCACTCCCTAACCTTAGCCACTCATTCCCACAACCAGGGCCCCCCACCTACCACCTTTGCACTTTCTTTTACTCCCTCGTGGCCTCTGATGAGGTTAAATTCCATAGTCAATTAACAGTAACCATTCCCTTTTATACCCCCTATTTCCCCTTATTCAGCTCCCTTTGTAGGCCCCTCTTGACCAATCTCAGTACTAGTAACCTGAGTTTATGTTGACTCCAGACTCACGATGCAGCTGACCTTGACTGGTTTCACTTTAAATTCGTAGTCACCGACCATCATGTGGGCCCTGCACGCTGTGCCACCACCACATTTCTGCAGAGCGTTCCTTCTCTCCCCCATTTCATACCTTGCTCTCTCTCTTCAGATGCCCTACACCTGCTATCCTTTCTTTACTCTCAAGTTGCTTGTCCTGTTTCTAGTTTCACTGAGAAAATAAAAGCGACCACAAGAGAACTTCCACAAGCTCTCATTGTCACAGCCACTAACTTCTATGCAACTGGTGCATATTGTCTGCCTTCTTCTTGGGACAAAAGGTGAACTTCGTTTATCAACCAGCTCTAGCAATCCCTCTCACTTGCTCAAGGAAATCATAACTCCAGCATCCCCATCTCTTTTCTCCCACGTGGTTGTTTCCCTCTCTACTGAATCTTCACTACTGATATCAAAATACGTTTCTGTCCCCATCTTAAAAAAACTTCCTCTCCTGATCCCACTTTTTCCTCTCGTCACTGTACCGTTTCTCTCCCCTCACATCAAAACTCCTTAGAATAGTTGATTATATTTACCGCTTTAAATTTCCCTTTTATTCCTTCCTGAACCAATTCAGGTGTTTACTATTTTTCCAAATCTGTTCTTACCATCCTGCACTGGTAAGTCATCTTTCAAAGTCAGACGGAGGAGGGGAACCCAGGGAACTCCCTGCACTCCAACATGTGAGGAAACCCTCAGCTTCTCTATTAACCTGATTCCCCTACTTCTGATTCTCTCATGGACTGCATAGTCCCCTCTCGATGCTCTGAATCATGACTTCACTTTACCTCCCCATGCTAATCACTTTGTTCTCTTAGTGGCTCTAAGCTCAATTCCAGTGAAAAAGGAACCAATTGGCAAATTCATATTTTTAGGCCAGGCTGCAGCATATATTATCTACCAGGCTATAGGATAAGTGATTTGGTTCAGGTATACACTGCCAGTCCAAACACTGGCCACACCAACAAATAGCCCATTATTGCTTCTCTGAGTTGGCAGTTGAGGGCAAGGAAACTTTATCAAAGAAAGAACACTGGGCATTGAAGACAATGGGATATAGCCAGTGTAGTGACACTCAGTAAATTTTCAATTATTCCCTCCCTCTCCAATGGCATGGGTCACATACTGTCTTGTAATACGGTAATCCACACGCATTACATGCGGCACCTCCTAAATTAAAGTACCTGTACCAAAGACTGTGTCTTAGCTTTCTCTGTCTTTCAGCCATTGACAGTGTGTCCTCAGCTTGTTAAGTCCACATTAGGGCAGTATGAAGGAAACATTTACACTTAGGAGGGCCTTGAATCTGAAGCATATTTTCCCAATTCTCACCATGCTTCATTCTGTCCTTGTGACCAACCATCCCTACTGCTGTTCCTGCTATCTCCTCCTAGGCTCCCCAGCTCTACACTAGACTGTAAACTGGGTGAGAAGTACAGCGACTCTCTCGTATTTACTGCTGTGTCCCCAGAACCTTGCTCCACAGCCTAGTCATCACAGGTGATTGGCAAATGTCGACTGAATAAATGGCAACTGAGCATCGTTCCCAGTTCAGTCCCTTTGGCTCCATAATTATGGCTCCCTGGCAGGCCCTTTGTGATCCAATATCTTCTGTAGCTTCATCTATTGATCATACGCTTTTCTCCCCTTCATCCCATACCCTGTCCCCAAATGCATGGTGGGAAGCCTGGCAAGGTACAGTGCATTGAAAAAGGTAGGCATGCAATACATTTTTAGCAGATTATCTTCTTGGAGATGTAACCCACCACCTTATAGGCCCAATGCTATTAATATGCCTCTCTGCTTTTCCTCAGCCCACCATTACCATGCACAATAGAAAAGAAATAAGCCCTTTAATAATAATGTAAAGTTACTGCTAATAAAAATAAGCACTACAGTGAAGCCAAATTACATGTCTTTTATAGGACTGGGAAATTTTAATATGGTTCCATGTTCAAGTGCTTATTGTTCAGAGAGGGACTTTTGGTTTACAGTTCAGAGAGGGATTTTTGGTTTACATGGTCTCCAAATTATTTTTTTCTTCTTTATCTATTAACATTCATATTTTGGCCATTTTACAGATCATTAGTGTCTCTACTAGAGAAGGAGAAATATAAATAGAAAGGAACTAAAATTCAGATTTATAAACTGAATTGTTTGTGCATAACTCTAATAGTTTAAAAAAATAAAGATGAGGAAGAAAAAACTGTAGAAGGGGTAGGAATCCGAAATCAGTGATAAGAATGAAGTGTGAAACCTATCCTATGGAATTCCTTTATGGTATTCTATACAAGATAAGTCCATTTTTTTCTGGAAAATGGGGGCACATATTCTCAGAACGGAGCATATCACATGTGTAAGAGAGTCTGGATTGGGAGTGTTGATGTGATGGAAATAAGCCAGAAGAGTGAATTACACACATGTTTGAGTTGAAGCTGCTCCGGGCTAGCTGTAAATTATGACACAGTCATTTATAAGAGTCCATAATTGCTGGAGAAATTTCTGTGTTAATCATCAGGAGACAGATTCAATAAAATAAAAAATTAAAAAAAATCAGTGCCAGCTTATATAATATTCTCCCTCCCTTCCCAAATCAATTATTAGCTCTTCTCTGTTGATGACTGAGAAGTGATAACAACTTAATTAGCTATTTTTCCATTGAAGAAAATCACCTTGTTTTGATTCAAACACACCCATACAAGTTACCCAGGAGAGGTGTGGCTACAATGTAGATTTCAAAGAATCACAAAGCCAACCCGTGGGTTCTAGTAAGATGACAATTTAAAACATAATTTTAGTTCTTATTTGAGATTAAATCCTGTTTTAATATAAAACACTTTTTTCTTTTTTGCTCTGCAATTACTATATTAGACCAAAAAATCATGTCAAAGAAAGTCAGTAAAGATTTTCTCTAGAAGTGTTTTTAAAAATTTTAAGGTGGCTAATATTTTCTGTCAACTTAATTACCTAGCTCTATAAAATAGTCCTGTGAATTTTAAAATCAATTTTTGAGTCCCCACTCTTCACCAATAAAGTGGCAGTGATGTCAATGAAAATATTTCTATAATTCTTTCTAATCATGATAAAAAAAACCCGGAAGCCCTAAAAAAAAAAAAGATTGATACATTTGACTTCATAAAACCATAGAATCTTTATATGAAAATAATACTTTTATATAAACAAAGGTAAAAGACACCACAAACTGGAAGAAAATATTTTCAACATGTGTGGTAGAGGGTAAATATCCCTTTAGAGAGAAAGCTCTTACAAATTGATTAAAAACAAAACAAAACAAAACAAAACACTAAGCATATGAAACTGTTCCCAACCTCACCAATAATTCCAACTTAAACAAGAAGAAATTAATTTTACTTATAATACAGGCCAAGATGAAGAATAATAATAACATCCAGTATTAGTGAATGTAAGGGGAAATTAGCACAATCATACACTTTGGTGGAAGTTTAAATCACTACATTTCAGCAAGCTCTTTAGCAGTATTTCTCAAAGTTAAAGCACACCATCGCTCTGACACAGCAATGCACTTCTATGAAGCTATCCTACGGTAATAAAGAAACATGAAACATACGGACATGGTCACCTTAATGGCGTCTGTCATTGCAAAAAAATTAGAAACAACCTAAAAATGTGTCAGTAGGAACTGATTAAATAAATCACCATAAAACCTTACAACAGGCACGTATCCATTTTGCAGTTTCAAGAAAACCTTCAGGTATGGAAGGGCAGGAGAGTGAAGAAAGAGCAAAATTGCTTAACATGTTAACTTTAAAAATTAACTTTAAAATAAATTACAAAAATGTGTGAAGTCAACCCCACTCCCACAGGCTGGGCCTGTGAACAGCTTGGTATGTAACTTTTCAGAGACAGATCTGTGTATGTTTTGAAGCCATGGCCAGCTCTGCTCTTACTAAACCAAGTTATAGTTAAATATAAGTTTTTAAATCTCATAAGATACAAAAGTAAACAGTGCCAAAATAATTACATGTCTCAGGTCTACAGTATCCAAAAGAACTGAAATCCCAGTGGAGGCATCAGGCATCCATATAGCTATGCTTGCTAAAGAGAAGAGTTTAATTTCTGCACTTCCTCCATGGAGTCTTAAATGTCTTAGACAACACAGGCAGTGCAGCTTCTCTAAGCCCTCATATTTTCTTCCAAACTTCCTGGTTTCACCTCCTCTGTTACAGGTGATTTGCTTCCTTATTTTAGAGCAATAATGTTTTATTATTGTCATCATCTCTTCTTGCAGTGGCTCGTTTTTATTCTTGGCAGCCCTACCCTTTCTCTCTCTCTCTCTCCCTCCTTCCCTCCCTCTCTCTCCCTCTCTCTCTCTCTCTCCCTCTCCAGTCCAAATGTTTATTTAAATGATTTTAATTCGATAAATATTCCACAATGATTAGAACTGGAACGATTGCTATAAAGAGTGTTTAGACTCCTGGCTGATCCCCATGTCCCATTTAAGCCAGTCAGCCACTGGAATTAGTTCACTTTATTATTTTCTTTGAGCTGATCTGTCTTCTTTCCCTGCCTTGTAGACCTTCCTTACTTCCCTCTTCCTCCTCCTCTTTGTTTGCTGCTTCCTCCTCCCTTCTCTTTCCCTTCCTACCATTCCTGCCCCTCCTCCCACCACCATCAGCCCTACTTCCTCTTTCCATAATGTTTTGGCCACAATATTTGTTAAAACAGAACTTGAGGGTTGCTCTGGGAACTAAAGCACGATGTATACCATGGCTTCTCCTATGGGCTTTAGCAAGAAAAGATCATGAGCACACTTGGTCCTCATCCTCCTCCTGGCTACAGCCTACCCTGGGACAGGCAGGGAACACAGTCACTGGAGGGGAAAACAAATCTTTTACTTGCAGAACATAGGCCTGTGTAGGTTGCCTTCTGCATACAGGCACCTCTTCGCTTTGATCATTATCTTCTATTAAATTTTTTGAGACATCCTGTTGCTCTCAGTTCTACCAACCCTATCTCATTATCTATAACTCCTGTCCCCATGCACATTTCACCTCTTCAGTCATCTGCATCTGGCTAATTGTTACTCTAACCTCACTTCTGCTTTCACTCATTTCTTTGGCAATGTAATGGCAACATGCACAGCAAAGATACTCTTCAACTGGTCGAGAGATACTTCAAAGTTCTGTTTTAACATTCCTACTAACTAGGTAATTTTTTATTGCCTCCTAATAACATGAAGAGGTGAGACAGAATGGAAATAATGTGACAAATGAACCTCAGCCCATGAAAGCTAACAAAGGTTTACTTGTTGGTTCTTAATATTTGGAAGTCGAAAGAGTCCGGTCTGCTATTAAGACATTATACTTGTGAGTTTGCAAAAAGAGCATAGGAGATGTTGTGAAGAGAGGTTATTTCAGCCCCTTAAAATATGAAATTTACTGGGCGCCTGGGTGGCTCAGTTGGTTAAGTGACTGCCTTCGGCTCAGGTCATGATCCTGGAGTCCCGGGATCGAGTCCCTCATCGGGCTCCCTGCTTGGCAGGGAGTCTGCTTCTCCCTCTGACCCTCCCCCCTCTCATGTGCTCTCTCTCTCTCTCTCACTCTCTCAAATAAATGAATAAATAAAATCTTAAAAAAAAAAATAGGAAATTTACTAGGAGAAACACCACAGTCTTAACTGGTTTCTTTGCCTTGTGGCTCATTCTCATCCACTCTCTCCTTTCCAGAAAGATCTTTCTAATAATCTAATCTCTTCTTCAGATTCTCAATCCCTTCGTACTTCCCTCCTGCTGTTTTCCCATCACGTATCTTACTTCTCAGTATTCCATGATATAATCCCCTTGTGGTTGATGCTATACCATCCGCCTCGAACCCCTTCCCCACTCCTCTGCTTATCTACCTTCCTCTGCCAGCTGTCTCCTCAGCTCTGGAGTCCCTACTCTGTGAAAGAGCCTGACTCCCAAGGTAAGAACAGGCATGCTTTTCTCTACTCCTCTTTTCCTCCACTCCTTACAAGTGCCTCCATTATAGTTCTTATGCATATTATTATACATGTATACATGCTCTTGTCAAACTTCTGCTTAGTATATCCAACTTCTCACTATACTGTACTTTTCAGCATTCAGAAACCACACCTTTTTATGTCTATGACCTTCACATCTAAAATGGTACCTGGCATTTAGAAAGCACCTGTATCAGTGAGAGTTCTTGTTTGTGGGCCACTAAAACCAACTGTGCTAAACTGATCAGAAAAGAGATGAGTAGATGAAAATATTGGGTAGATTACAGAATTAAGAGGAGGGAAGAATGGAGAAATAGGCTCAGAAGACAAGCAGGAACCAATTGATTCAGGGCAGCAGAGCCAAAACTAAAACCATACCACAAGAAAGTCTAGATACCTTGCTAGCAATGGTTCCTCCATCCCTATCAGATGTCACTGTGTGGTGCTACCACCACTGGACCCTTAGTACTTTCAAATTATTTCTAGTTCTTTGTTTCACCGCCTCCATATTCAAAATTCCAAGTAGAAGCATCCAGAGCCTAGTTCATTAACCTATACCTTGACTTATAGGTAGTGGTGATAGGCAGAGTATAAAGAAGTAGACTTCACATCTTACCAATCTATACAATGGAGAATCCCCCCAAGAGGAAGGAAAATTACACACTAAGCAGTACAAAAAAATTACAAATGCCCACGAGAGTTACCAGGTATTATTATATTGTCACCACGAACTACAACAATGAACAGAAATCATTTAAGGTGCATTTTATGATTTTGAGCCCAGCTTTAAAGATAATGAAATGATTTTTATTACCTTTGCTTATTATAGAACGCTTCTATGGCTCAATTTTTTATTTGAAAATTATAACATTAATTTTTATCACTGTTGTAACAAATTACTAAAAACGTGGCAACACAAAACAACACAAATTTATTATCTCAGAGTTCTTAGGTCAAAAGTACAGGTGGGCTTGGCTGGTTTCTGTGTTCCAGATCCCACAGGGTGAAAATCAAAGGGTCAGCAGGGCTGCATTCCTTTCTAGAGGCTCCAGGAGAATTAGCAGAATTCAGTTTCTTGTGGTTATAAGACTAGGGTCCCATTTCTTTGCTGTCAGCTGAGGGCCACTCCCAACCTCAAGAGGTCTTGTGTATTCCTTGCCTTGTGCCTCCAACCCCTTCCTCCGTCTTCAAAGCCTATTCCTGCAAAGCAGTTAGCACTGTTTTTTTCTTTTTTGTTTTTTCTTCTTCATTAGTCATAACAGTAATAACAGATAACATGTAGGGCCTCTTACTCTTTGTCAAGCACTGAGATCAGAGCTTTACTAATAAATCCCCAGTAATCTTACTTTACCACTTCTCAGTGGTGTGAGGGAACCTGCTCCCGTCAGTCTTATGGGCAGGGCCAGCTTCATAATTTGCAGGGCTTAGTGCAAAATGAAAAATGCAGGCATGGCAGGGACAGGAGAGTCAATCTCCCCTTCCCACAGACCTATACCCTAACCCGTGGCAGATGAACAACCCCAGAAGAAACACGCAGTAACTTGATGAGGAGTGGTAGGGCCCCAACAGAGCTGCCACTGAAAATACGGTGGGAAATCAGCCCAGGGCTAGGCAGACCCATGCTTTGCCCTGCCCTGAGATGCTACATGGTGCCCACCTCAAGCCACCGCGTGGTCAGCTGGTCTCCTCAAGGAATGTCCATAGCAGAGGTCAGTGTTGGTGTATGTTGCTGCAGGTTGGACATTTGGTGGTGGAATTAGAAAAAATAGTCTTAATAAGGGGGAATTCTCCCACAGAACCTCCATCTCTATTGCAATGGCCACTTCCTCTTGTGCCTATTGTTCTAGCACTGGGGTACTTGTTGACACTTTGTTGACTTTAATCAGCCAAGTTATTTGAGCTGATTTGGTTTTGAGTGTCTTTTCTGTGACAGCTACCCTAACGGAGATTAATAATTAATAATTAATTAATATGAAGGTTTTAAACTTTGTGCCCATTCCTATATATCCAACCATATGCCTCTACCACATACTTTTTGGTCTCTGACCACCCAGTCTTTCTCCTTACAAGCCACTGTGCAATGATCCATATATCCTTTTTATCCAAAATATATGACCAGGTGCACCACCCAAAGCTCTGCCTATCCATAGGAAGGCCGGGGTGGTTTCTCTCACCATTGCCTTTAAAAGCCACTCAGTATGGCTGTAGTGAATTTGAAGTCCATTTTGGGCATCAACATACCGAACTGACATTCATACACCAAGCTCGGGCTTTGTTTTCCTCAATCACCTTATTGTAACTGAATTATAAGTGAAATTATGAGCTAGGAGGTTGCTCGTGCAATAATGGCAGATGAAATGGGAGTCAGCTTGCTTTTGCCTTTTGTTCATCCTTGATCCTAGGTGTACTATTTTTATTTTACAAGAGAGTGTTGGGTTGTTGCTGGGCCCACTCAACTGTGCATCTCAAAGAGTCTGACGGACCCCAGCTTGTGATGGGCAATTCCAGATACATGGTCATGCACTCCTTTTCTACCATTGTCCAGTAGTGTGCAAAGAGCTGTTTTCAAAAGGCATATAATCCTCTGGATGATTTTGTTGTTCTTCAATTGTACTGTGCTACACCTAGGTGTGAATTTAAAATTTTCTAGGAATTTGTTGGATTTGTTGAATGATATTGGTATCTTTCATCATTTCTGGAAAGTTCTAAACCATAATATCTTATGCTTCAGTTTTTCTCTTTATTCAAACAAAAATCTCAACTCTCTCTCTCTCTCTCTCTATATATATATATATATATATGCACATATGTGTGTTCTACAGTTTCTGTTCATTTTCCCTATACTTTGACCTATCTTTGATATTTTCCATCTCTCTGTCTCTTTGGGCTACTAAGATTATCTCTTCAGTTGTTCTTTTTTCTTTTTTCTTTTTTCTTTTTTTTTTTTTTAAAGATTTTATTTATTTATTTGAGAGAGAGAGAGACTGAGAGAGAGAGCACATGAGAGGGGGGAGGGTCCAGAGGGTCAGAGGGAGAAGCAGACTCCCTGCCAAGCAGGGAGCCCGATGTGGGACTCGATCCAGGGACTCCAGGATCATGACCTGAGCCGAAGGCAGTCGCTTAACCAACTGAGCCACCCAGGCGCCCCAGTTGTTCTTTTTTCTAATGTACTAATTCTTTTATTAGATGTGTATAATCTGTTATTCAACTAATCCATTGAGTTTTTCATTTTAATAATCATAGTTTTCAATTCTAGTTCTGTTTTATGCTTTTTCAAATTTGCTCATATTTTATTTTACTTATTAAAATATATTCACACACTTTTATATTCTGTGTTCTGTAATTCCAAAATATGAAGTTTGAATATCTGTTTCTGTTTCCTTTTTCACATAGGGTAGTTTATTTCCTTGTATTTAATGATTTTTTTTAATTATATGATGCTCTTATGCTTTAGAACTTTATCTGTAGAAACATGTTATTGCCTGGTTTGAAGGAAAGTTATTCTAGAAAAAAATTGTCTTTTTCCTTTTGGGTCTCTGGGGGAATTTTGGCTACAAAATTGAATTGTGTTTGCAAATATCAAAGGATAATTTTTAGTTTTTTCTACTAAATACCAAGTTTTGAGACTGGCACTTTTCCTGATAGTTTCCTGAAAAGAAAGAGAGAGAAGGCAGATTTATTTTTGTCAATATATACTGTGAGTGTAAAATCCTTTGTGACCCCAGCTTTATGTGAGGGATCTCTTATTAGACTCACTTTAGGTGCCTTCCAGAATGTTTTTTCCCTTCCTTAAATTTCACAATCTCACAAAAACCAGTCCTCAAGTTCTCATGGTGTAGTTAATGCCCTCAAGAAACAAACAAAATCTGTTTCAAGTGTTATCTATGCCCTTCTCTTGGTACCTAGGTACACCACAGATTCTGGCCTGCATATTCCTTATTTCTTGCCATTAATGAAAGCATTAAAGAGTATTTTTCTATATTTTCCCCAGTATTTTATTCTCAGAACAGTCTAGAGGTCTAGTCTGCCATTGCTCCAGAAATCTCTTCTGGCCTTTTCCCACTCAACTTGTTAGTGTCCCATTGTTAGAACCGCTCATAATCTAAATCTGGTATGAATTACTTGGCTACAAATAACAACAATAACAAAAATGACTAAAGAAATGGTACAAATGGTTGCTTTTTTCTCATGAAACAAGAAGTCTGGAAGTAGGCATTCCAAGTCAGCAGCTGCTCCACAGCAATGGCAATGACAAAGATTCAGGCTCTTTCTACCTCTGCTTGGCCAAATTTAGTATTTTGACTTTTATCTTCACTGCTTATCAACACGGTTATGAGTTAGCTACTGCCCCTAGAGGAATTAATCCATTTTATAAGCAAAATAAAAGGAAAAACCAAAAGGACAAACGTTTGGGCCAACTAAGGTTTTTTTGCTTAAGAAATTTTTATTAAGAAATAATAATTTCATTGGCAGAACTGAAATACATGTTGGGGCGCCTGGGTGGCTCAGTCACTAAGCACCTGCCTTTGGCTCAGGTCATGATTCCAGGATCCTGGGATCGAGCCCCGCATCGGGCTCCCTGCTCCGCAGGAAGCCTGCTTCTCCCTCTCTCACTCCCCCTGCTTGTGTTCCCCCTCTCGCTGTCTCTCTCTCTGTCAAATAAATAAATAAATAAATCTTTAAAAAAAAAAGAACTGAAATACATGTTTACCTCAAACCAATCAATGGCAAAATCACATGAGAATACCATTTCTAACGTAGACCAATCACATTCCCTGAAGCTAGGATAAGACGTTGCTCCACTTGAACTCAGGAGTTCTCCATTGCTACCTGAATAAATGGGGATTCTGTGAGCAGAAAATAAGGTGTTGAAGAATTAACATTGGGGAGGCATTAAATTATGTCTGTCAAAAACCTAACACTTTCTCAGCATCTAGCCTTTCCTGCCTAGAATGCCTCTCTTCTCCCTTCATCTGTTTTTGTAGGTCTTCATGTCCTTAAATCCAAGCTTAGGGCTACCTTTTGTTAAGCCTTTGGCATCATCCTCTGCCCACAGGGCTTGCCCTCTTTCCATGTATCAGTTGTTAATAACTATTATAGAGTGCATCTTTCTTCTGAGTATGATCACTTGCTGCATTATGTTATTCTTTCCATCTCCCAAACCAGAATGTAAGCTTTTTGAGAGTATGACTCCTATCTCATGTCACCTAGCCTAGCACTTGAATATACTATATACTCAATCAGTCAATGCTCATTGTTCACTAACAAACTAATTGATTATCTCATTACTTATGTTCTCCATAACTCCTTCTGCTTAGTGACACATCTTTGACATTTACCCTAACCCTAATCCATTGACCCTCTTTTATAACTTAATTTTATTGATCTCTCTGTTTTTAAATTCTAATTAACTATTCTTACATGGAAAACCAGTTCTGTCTCACCCCTAACTATCCTGGTGATTTATTATAGACTACCATCTCCACTATTGGCTTATGTGATTCTGTGCCATTCTAGTTATCCTCCTAGGTTTCTTTTTCCTGCCTATTTTGCTGGTTTCTTTTCACCTTATTCCTCTTTTCCTTTAACTCTCATCTCCTGAGAGGTCATATTTAAACCTCCTTTACTCCTTAACCCTTTTCTTTGGGCCGATCCCTTTTGATTTAGATGATTCCCCAAATCAGTGAAAGCAGTCCTGCTAATTTCTGTATTTGTATTTATTGCATTGTTGTCATTTCAAGCTCAAAGTTTCCAACACTAAATTTACCATCTTAGGTTCAAATATACTATTTATTCCAATATCCCTACTTCTTCCAATGGTGTCATCACTTTTCTAGTCTTACAACATGAAATATTTGAAGCATTTCTAACTGTTCCTATCATGTTGATTCAATCTTTGAAATGTCTCTAATATCTATTGCTTCACTTTTCCTCCTTCAACATTCAGATATATTTACCTCAATTAACTAAATAACCTCGAACAATTCTGTCACAAATACCTCTTTTCTCCAATCTATCCCAAACAGATTAATCTTTTTAAAATTTAACTTAAATGAAGTCCTGATTCTGAACCAGAAACCTTCAGTGACTCTCCACTACCCAATTTAGTGACTTTTCTCCTGCTTCTCCCACAGAGGATTCCTGGAAATCACCTTTAAGGAACAACAGAATCTTTTTTCTGATATTCAGAAGCCAAGAAAACATTTTTTCTGCTTTCAGTAAATTTGACTCCATAATGAATATACAAAAGAATAGGTCACATGTACTATGGGTTCTTTCAGCAACAATTCTTCTCATGTCTTTCTTGTAGTTCGTTAGGGGTTTTGCTATTCCTGCCACTGTGACAGTCTCTTGAGCTGCCCTCACTTTTTTTAAATTATACAGCTTGTGGAATTTGAGGACGAAAAGAACTTGCTTGAAATCACTTAGCTGACTGGGGACTTGTACATCCTTACATGATTCTAGTTTTGTTTTTAAAATAGAGCAATTCCATCTCAATACCAGCCTTTGGAGGGACTTTGTGCAGGTGGCAGGCCACTTAACATGGTGGAGACTTCCTTTTAATTATGTTCAGGTTGAGTGGCTCCCACAAAGTAGGTAATCTGGACTGATTTCTTTTTCCCATTGTAAATTAATTTCATACTAATATTTTGTCTTTCTTTTGAAGATTGTTGATTGGAAAAAGCAGTTTTGATTTGTAAGAATCTGATCCATTTGATCTTAATGTATTCTCTTTCCCCACAGAGCAGAGATATTTTGAAAATGTTTTACTTTAATGGTTTTTTATCTAGACTAATTCCTTGTAAAAGAGCAAACTGTCTGCATGCTAAAACAAATGTGCATTTGAATGCACAACTGATTAACCAATTTTGAAATAATTAACTTTTTAGATTTTGCATGTGCATTTGTTGCTCATTTGACCATATAATAATTAATTAGCCTTAATTATAATGGATTGCACCTTCAAATCCTGCATGCATATTCTAATAGAATGACAGCATTTTTTACCACTTTTTTATATTTTAGTCAAACAGACAAGCACTCACAAGCAAAGGAAGAGAATTTTAAAAGTGGGGGACATTTTACATCTGCGGAAGTTGACATTTTGATTAATGAAGTGTTACAGTTGTTTTTAATGTATTTATTTGGTGGTGCATTCAGCAAAATTAATCCTGATAGATGAAATGTGTTTAAAGCACTGCTTACAAAATGAATGGTGTCTCCAAGCTAATAGAGTTATAAATGAACAGAAAAAAATGAAGAAGACTTTAAAAATGAGTCAAGTGAAAATAAATGCCAGATTAAAAAACAATTTACTCTGTGTGTCTAGAGAGCCAAAGAGAACTCAAGTGCAAAGAATTTGACTTATGGACTAAGTGAGCAGCTGAAATATTTAAATAACAGCCTAATGCTATTCAGTCATGAGGGTAAGAAGACTGCACAGGCTGGGCTTCTTACCTTCACCTGTGGTATGCAGAGCTGAAAGGCAAAAACCAAGATTATGTCCTGAGGGGTGTATTAAGAGTCAAGCAGAGAAGTACAACCATGCCATTCATCAGTGATTTGGGGGGCAATGGTGTAGCTTGAGCATCAGGGAAAATAAGAATCAGAACTAGTGAGATGGTTCAGGCATCCAAAAAAGCAGTGGGGATGAGTATTACAAATTGAGGCCAGCTCCCTCCCAAGAAGGTTTGCCCATCTCACTTTTTGATTTTGAAAGCAGAATAAGCCCACTTAAAATGATAAGTGGGCACCTGGGTGGCTCAGTTGCTTGAGCCTCGGCCTCCAGCTCAGGTCATGATCTCAAGGCCCTGGGATCGAGCCCCACATGGGGCCCTCCAATATGCCCCCCTTCTGGCTCTGTTCAGCAGGGAAACTGCTTCTCCCTCTCCCTCTACGCCTCCTCCCTGATTGTGCTCAGTCTCTCTCTCTCTCTCTCAAATAAATAAATAAAAGCTTTTTTAAAAAATAGAATAAAATAAAAGATAAGAACAGGAAAAAAAACTTATCTACAAAAATTCTCCATAGAAGAGAGTTCCTATTTTATGAATAGACTTGAGTCTATATAGGCAATTCTCCAAAGATTTTTAGAATACATAAATAGCCAAGTTTTCACTCTTGGGAAAGGTCAACTAGGTGTACATACTCTGTATAGAATAGAGTAGGACTTCAGAGAGAGCCATATAGGTGCCAACTCTAGCTTTATCACTCATTAACTACTGGGCCCCGAGCAAGTTTAAAAATCTCTCTGTGTCTTGGCTTTATCATCTGTCAACAAAGATGAATAATAATTGTTTTTTTTAAATCTTTAATGTCACAAGAATTGAACATGTATGAGGACAGTCATTTTGCTGGTGTTGTTCACTGATCTAGCCCATGTGCTTAAAAAGTGCCGAGCACTTAGTAGGTGCTCAATAAATATTTAATAAATGAATGGATATATAAGGCATTTTTCATAGTTCCTGGCACTTAAACATTCAATAAGTAAATGGTAAACAATACATAATTTGGTAGCACCTTTACACCTAGGTATAATGGTAATGCTAGAGCAGACTCACCCTTCAGCTGAAAGAAACTAAGAATCCCATGTTTTTGTCTATCCAGCATTTTCAAAATGAATTTGTCCACAGAAGTCTCTTGTCATGTCATGACATTCCTTCCTTTATTAAAATATTTATGGAATATCTATATATGCCCAACACTATTTTCATGTCTAGAAAGTCATGAACCAGTCCCTGTCCTCCAGGAGTTTATACTTTTTTGTGATGAAGGCAGAAAGTAAAGACTAAAGAAACATGTGATTTCAGGTAGTAATAAGAATGATAAAGAAAAATTAAGCAGGATATGGAGATAAACAATGACCGTTGAGCCTGGAGTATATATGGTACAGGAATCCACAGAATATCATTTGGGAAATTCTGCCTTAGATTTATATCCATGTGTGAGCCAAAGTGAAAAAGACTTAGAAGAGGAGAAGGTTTAGGAAAACCCTCAACACTTTATCTTCACTCCCATTGATGTGTGCTCTCTTGAAGATACTTAGTCCTTGAGTTTGAAGGCAAGTGCTATTGATGGAGATCACTGGCCAGATACGAGGGAAGGCAGTGTCATGGGAGGCATCCAAGAGACTCTGAATTAGAGCCCCTCATATTGTACTTTGTAGATAGTACTTAATGCACTCCTTAGGCAATTTTCCCTTCTTGTAAAATTGAAAAAAATGTAATATTTACACATTTTGTTGAACTTAAAAATCTCAGCTGTTCAGGGCCACCTGGATGGCTCAGCCAGTTGAGCATCCAACTCTTGGTTGCAGCTCAGGTCATGATCTCAGGGTTGTAGGATCAAGCCCTGCATCAGGCTCCACGCTCAGTGGGGAGTCTGCTTGAGATTCTCTCTCTCTCTCTCCTTCTGCCCCTCCCCCCTCTCTCAAATATATAAATAAATCTTTTTAAAACCCCTTGATCCATTCTATGTGACTGGGATGGTGAAATCATTCCCTAAAAGCCAGAGCATAGCCCATTCCATAGGGTTAGCTATGGACTTGTGGAGATAATGGATGGCCCCACTTTCTTTATAATTGGATTGGATGATGTACTTGGGGATGCTCTTATCTCTTGACAAGTTTTCTCCTACTTGCCAGTGATTCCTTGTAATTAGGATATTGTTAAGGCTGGACCTCAAACAAAAAGGTTTCATCTTAATGGTTTTGTCCCTCATAGTCCCATTATGTATCCAGAAGCCACCTCTTGATGTACAGTTGCAAACAAAGGCTTTAGCCAAGCATAAAACAGTCCTCTTGGTAGGAGCCTCAAAGCTCACTATGGGACAGTCCCTGGCTGTAATGATGACTTCACATAAGGTCCAGAGTGTCTTAGAGACCAAAAGCCACCAAGAGATTATGGGAAGCTGACTTAGTAAACACCAGGCAATGCTTATAGATATGCCTGAAATATATGTAAAACCTGTCAAACTTTAAACCCAGCTACCCTTATGCCTGGACCTGATCATCATACATCTATAGTATAGAACGTAACTGTTCAGAGGTTATTGATCTTGTTTATTCTAGTCGACCAGATTTAAGATGCCCCTATTGAAATTGCAAATGACTACCAATGGCAGTAGTTTCATGGAAAGAGGGGTAAGAAAAGCTGGGTATGCTATAGACAGTCTAACAGACTGTTGAGGCCAAAGCCCTGTCAGCAAATACATCTGCCCCAGAAGCTGAGTTAATAGCACTCACCTGTGCTTTTTAATTGGCAAAAGCCTTAAAAATTGATATTTACACTGACTCTAAATATGCCTTCCTAGTCCTATATGCCAATGGAGCAATTTAAAGAAAAGGGGATTATTATCAAGCCATAACTCCCCAGTCAAATATGGGCCTGAAATTATTACACAAATTCAAAGGATAGCTCTCCAAAACCAAACAGCCCTTGATATCCTGACTGCACTTCAAAGAGGCCCAGTATTAGATGACTGGCTCTTGGCTAGGACCCAATGGCTATCCAGCTCTAACTTGTGTTCATGGCTTCCCCTAGGCTGGATAGGCCACTGTACTCTGGGTTTTGCCTGGATGCACGGACGCATTATTAAAACCATTACTAACCCAGCCAAGTTTCTAAATTTAAAATGGTGGACATGTTCTGTGTCTCATTGTTATGACCACGCAGCATCCATCTTTGTTCCCTCTTTGAGACTGGAGGATATTGTTTGCACATGGAAACTCCCAAGTACATGGTCAAAGCCCCAAATGACACTCAAAATAGCATTTCTCAATTAAATACTAAAGTAATACAAATGTCTGAAGCAGTTTTACAAAACTTGCGCTATCATAAAAACTATGCTGTGTATCCATTCCAGATTACCACAAAAATATTTCTGGGTTTCCAACTGCCATGAATACTCAAATTGGTGCTTTAAATGATCTCTTTCCATTAATGATTGGTTAGGTTCACGTTATTGAACTTCTCATTCTCATAGCCATACGAATCTTAATTAGGTTGCCTTTTTCAATATCTCTCTGCTTGGTGCTGAGACTCCATCCCTACAATGACTTCACATCAACAGATGATCCTTACCACACACAGAGATACTTCCTTACTGTTAGTGTTGGATTCAGCTGCCTCTCCTTTTGTAACTCCCCTATATGTTCGCCAACTGACCGATATTGACCCATAGGTAGGGACATCTCTATTCCCCTATTCAGCAGGAAGATGTTACAGAAGATGAGACCTTCCACCTTCAACAACCTTAAAGATTTAAGGGTCAAAATTGTTCAGGGGGGAAATGAGGGAGTAGAAGGCTAGCTGAAGACAAAGCATAAGCTGACACCCTGCATCCTGCCCCCTCCCCCCACTCCTGGGTGGGACACGTGTGACATTCTTCCAGGAATCTCCCAACTATCTTAATGATGTTAATACCTTGCTAGAGGGGGAAAACAACCTTAACTTGACAATGGCAAGGCCTCTGGTATCTTGTAGGCATCTTGTAGGTCAGTCCTCTTTAGCATTGAAAATTCTTTTGAAACTTCCCTTTTCCTTACTTCCCCCAACTCCAAAGTATATAACCCCCACTCTTCAAGACCCTGGTGCAGCAGCTCTTTCTGTCCACGGGTCCTGTCTCCTTGCTTTAATAAAACCACCATTTTGCACCAAAAAAAAAAAAAAAAGTCTCAGCTGTTCAATTGATCCTACCACATTTCTCATTAGTAGATAATTGACTGGCATAATAATTGACTGGCATAATTTTTCTTTCTTCTAGACAGAGAAATTGAATTGCCAGTTTCCATCTTGTTCCTCACCTCAGATGACTAAGCGGGCCAATCCATGCTTTTTATTCACTAATTCACAACATCTATTAGATACCTTACTGTATGTGCAGCCCTGTGTTAGGAGCTAGGTATGCAAAAATGAATTTGACGTAGAGGAACTTACTAGCACGTTGGTGCTAGTGAGATGGTTAGACAAATGGTTAGGTACTTTCCCTTGTGTTTCCCAGCTTCTGTCTTAAGAAATAAGTAAAAGCTTCTCAAAGAAGGGATGTAACTCATTTGTTTCTCACTTTCCAAAGCCACAGAGAACACAGTAAATAGGGGTAGATGCCTAAGATGTACTTTGTCTTCACTCACGACATTTTTTAAAGATTTAGGGTAATAATCAATACAACCATCTTTTGCCGATCAATAAAACTAAGATATCACAAACACAGAACTTCTCCCCATTCTTTTCATTAAGGAGGGTCTATCAGTAGCAAAACTTCTGAACACTCACCAGCCTAAAAGTGGATACTCAGAACTGGTTAGGGCAGAGAAGGCAGTGGTTCTAATCCTCCACCTGAAGTCATATGACTCATCTGAAGCAGAAGTGGGAAGAAACAGCTAGGCCAGGAATCTGAAATTATGAGCAGCAAAGAAAGTCATAATGATTGTACTGATGAGTCATCTGCCATCTGCTTCTCATTCGTAAAGATAAGTCAAGGTACAGATAACTAAGAGTAAAGCAATACCAAGAAAAAGCAAACCGGACTCTTATTCTGGAATGATAGAAGGAAAGATGAAGTACATAAGAAGCTGTCACAAGGAGACCAATGTATTTAGAACCCCTCTGAGCAGGCTGGGCAGAAACAGGCTTTGTGAAGCCTAAAACCTGCAGGAACTGATAGAGAAAAGGAAAGGAGGCCTATACTTCAGCCAGCCAGAGAACTGGAAGCCAAGAGACTCAGTAGGTGAGCTCCAGTTCACCAATTAATTCTTCCAACTCCACTGGTTGGCTCAACTTGCCATACCAGAGGCAGGAAAAGGCCCTCATGAGGACCCCATTCCAAGGAGGGAAGAGTAGCTGACAACACACAGAAGGTCTCTTTCTATGCCTCCACCAATTCAGCCCTCTCTGATGATGCACTGTGGCCACTTTTCCAGGACAAAAAAACTATTCTATGGAAATGTTCTATGTTCAGTGGAACTTCTCATTCCATTGCTCTTGGTTTATACTGTTTTAGAACTGATCACACTGTATGATGTGGCTTTGTATCTGTCTCACTAACAGATGGTAAACTCTTTGAGATCAGGAGCAATAGCTTATTTATTTCTGTCTCTCCAGTGCCCAGCAAAGTTCTTGGACCAGAATAGACATTGAAAATACCTTAGTAATTGAAGTTAACTGGACTTACCCCTTATATTTCACTTGTGGCCTGTCATCCTATATGAATATATTATAGGACTTTGGTTACAATTCCTGTACAGAATCCTATGAAGTTCCATTGAGATTTTAGCTGTCCCACTCAAAAACTTAGCTAAAAGAGGGCAGTGGATTGTTATTCATTGATTCTATAAATTTTTATGGAGCATCCACTATGTGCTACATACAGTACTTGGGCTTGGGAATTAGTAAACTAAGATCCTTGACCTTATGGAGCTTACATTCAAGTGGGAGGAAGAAAGAGAAAATAAATATAATAAGACATGCCAGTATGTTAGATGATAAATGCCATAGAAAAGAGAAAAAGTAGAGTAAGAAATATCAGTAGTACCAGGATATAGGGTTGGGTGTTAGACAGTTTAAAACACTCCATAGACTAGTCAAAGTGTTCCTCATTGAGAAGGTAAGATTTGACCAGACTTGAAGGAGGTGGTGGAGTTAGCCAACAGGATATTTGAGAAAAAAAATGTATCATACTCTCTTTTCCCAGCTGCATAGAGGACTTTGAGCCAGTGCTGCCTTGAGACTCAGAAGATGTGGTAAGTTTGCCAAATGGCCAAAACACTTGCTTTTGGCTCACACAGTAAATTCAGTGAGTAAGGTTTTAGTCATTTTGTTACTGTTGTGTGACATGGGAGACTGAGAACAGGAACACAGAAAGGAGAAGCACAGGATTCAAGAATAGGGTGGGGTTGGGAAAGAGAGGGAGCTCTACTCTGAGATCAGGGAAGGTTCTGGAAATCTTGTGAGTAGAATGAAGCTAAAAAGATTGCTATTTCCTTAATGTTTTTCCCTGTAATGAGTTTAAATTATCTAATTCTGGCCTTTTAAACTCAGAGCTTCTTTGCTGCCACTAAAGACTTCTTTTAACTGGCTTTTCTCCTTCATTCTATATTTCTGTGGCAACCAAAGGAGAACAATCAAAACTATACTTTCTGGCCCAGAAAAGGGAATTCTAGTTTTCTTGTTTTAATCCTTGCTCTGTACTAGTCTTATCTCATTATATCTCTCTGTTCCTTGGGGCTTTTTCAACACAACTAATCAAAACACAGTTGAAAATTTATTCATTCAATTAAATATGTTTATTAGGTGATTGAGGAGTTTCAGGTCCTGTCTATATATAAAGGACACAAAGATGAGGAAGATGTGATTCTATGACTAGTGAGAAGCCATCCTTAATAACTTGTTGGCATGTTACTAGACCAGAACATAATGACCTCAAGTCACAGGAAAACAATATGTTTGTCATACTCTAGAAATAATCCAGTCAAAAATAATACACATTTTTTCAATGGATTCTAAAGGAGTGAAACTTAAAAATTAATTCATGGTCTTACCAATGATTAACTACTGTCATTGTCTTTCCCATAAAACTCTGAAACCCTAGCAACATTCAGCCACTCCTCCTGGTTCTTGTTAATAAGTCTGTGTGTGACTGAAAGGGCTTAATCACCTGTATTTACCGTATTTTCACTTCACCACAAGAAAGGAAGAGGATGGAAGCTTCACAAAGGTCAATTAGGAAGAATTGGAAACAGTGAAATGAGGTGAAGCCCTGAGTCAGGGACTGAGAACAACCTATAAACATAGAGGGTAATGGTGGTCAGGTTGTCAGAGACCACAGACATCTTGGAATGGCTTATTCCGAAGTGTGCTATCTCCACTGTTGACTCTACAGTGAGATCTCCCCATTTTGTGTTGGTGGTGTGAATCATGTAAGGTGGAACTCAGTTGTCAGAGAAATAAGTTTTTTCAGCCTTATGTCTTAAGTAAAGAATATCCCAAAATGCAAACAGCATAATATGTTGACCACATGCATGACGTTTGGTATGATACAGAATGTCTTTGCATTGATGAGGTCATTCCTGACTTGAAAAGGGATTTCTCTTTTGCAGTAGGAATTGCAAGTAGGGGAGAAGAGGAGGAGAAAATAAGCCTATCCTTCCCAGACTGCTCTCTTTGCTTTACTCATTCAGGAGACTTATCATTCTCAGGAGGATTTTATGCCACTTTTGTTTTGTTGCTGGGCCTCTCCTGTTTCCATACCCAGATGAAGTATTCCTGGAATTTAAGGGGTCATTTTACAAGCCAGGCCACAAGTTCCACGTTGTTTCTTCTGCTCTGCTCTCACCCTTGAATAATACTTGTCCTTTGATACTAAATTCAGTGTCCCTGTCTAAGAGCCAGAGAAGAATACGGAGTCCTCTGCCCCTGCATATCTTCAAAAAAGGTAAGACAGTAAGACAGACTGGCAAAGCAGTAAAATGACAGGCCCATTGTTTGAGGCCAACACTGGGACTTCCCCTTTTGTATAAGCTGAGTCATATTTTTCCTGTTGTCAACTTGAAGCCTGTCCGTTGATGTACGATAGGGCTATCTTGCTGATGTATAAAGCCGGGCAGACAGGTCCCTTGCATTTGTTTGCCTTACCTTGGACCCCTACCAATTAGAAGCTGTCCACTGGCCAAAGGAGATAAGACACGGTTTTTTAAAGCTCTGATATGGACAGGATGAACTAATTTCTGACAATTTTCTTCTGTTAAAATACTATCCGAGGTTCCTGCCTTGTGCAATCTTACTGATTTTGACACAAATCTTATGGGATGTATATGTGCATTTTATTCTTGATATCTGTTCAGTTGACATATGCTTTAAAACCACAGATATCTTTGATTGGCTGGCAAATTGTGAAAACAGGAAGTCAAAGGATGGAATCAACTGTGAAACAACCAAAACAAGCGAGGCTGTCTGCTTATGTGCCAAGATGGGAATGCTGTTATGAGAAACAAACAAACCAAAATGAAATGATAGTATCAATATAATTCCAACAGGAAGAGTGAACATCCAGAATGCTCTAATTATCATCTTTTCAGGGCCTTATAACCACCAAAACGGACTGTAGATCTTAATCCACAATATCGTTGGTAGGCATGATAAAATCTCCAAAATTAAGAGAGGAGTATGATGACATTGGTAGGCTAGGAAATATTTTGAGATAATATTTTTTTTGTCTGACAATCACCATCTGCATTGAGCTTGAAAGAAAAAAAAAGACTTGCTGTACTCATTTAATACCTTCATTTATTCAGCAAATAGCTGTTTAAGTGCTCACTCTTGGACAGGTTCTATTGTGAACAATTAGGGTTGTGAAGGTCATAGCATATTCCCTCCTTGCCTACAAGCCTTTGTACATTACACCAAGACTTCTTGTGTAATTCCTCAAGGTTGCCAAGCATCAGTTCTCCTGTGATATCATTCTTCCATGGTGAATTCTCAAAAGAAAGGTTATTTATCAGCAGTGTAAAGAATGAAAAATATCCTCAAATCAGTTGATATGAAGACCACAGGCAAATATCAGAATGAAATGAAGGTGGACTTTTTCTACAAATACCTTAATTACTACTTCACTAGTATGTAATGGATTTATGAGATTTACTACTTTAAAAATTTTAGAAATGTAAACAGATGTAAAAACCACTGGGATAATTTTTGAGGCAGGAACACTGTTGGCAGTAGAACAGGGGAAGTGTAGAGACTGGATAAAGCACGTGGTAAATCCTGTTCCTCCATCTTTTGAGAATTTCTGTATGAAGTATGTTATACAGATGAGGTCATGTGCCATCTATTCAGATACCTGAAAGTATGATCAATATCTCTCAAGGTCTAACTCTGCCAGAAAATAATTTAAAATATTACAATGAGACATTGTAATGTCATCTTGTTGGAGGGAGAATAAAGAATTAATCATGAGGACTTAGCACAATTGATTATTAGTTAGAAGATTAAGTCACCCTCAAACATCATTTTAAGAGACTGTTTTAGGAGGGATACTTTGGGGGCAGTTGGATATTCATTGTGGTCAGCCAAATATCAAATTCTAGGAATTGAAAATCAAAGTTGGAAGGAAATAAATCTACTCTAACCTTCCCATCTTACTGATAAAGAAACTGAGGCACAAACAAATTAAGTGCCTTCTGCAGGTCACGACACTTATCCAGGGAAGAAGCCAAGCCAAATGCAGGTGACCTAAATACCAGAGCTTCTTTCACACTGCTGTGCTGATGGAGATAAAACCACATTCTGGAATTATCCAGTTATCTTCTATTCCATATTGTGAAATGATTCCATTTGGGGGCAGAGTCAATCACTAATTGAAAAGGCACTACACTGACTTTAAACTCATAAATCTACCTTCAGAGGTGTTAACTCATCATAGTTCTGTCACATCCATGGAGCATTCCAGAGCTGCTTACCAACCCTGCACTAACAAAACAGTCCTTTTTATAGTTTAATAGATAGATGAAAAGTGAAGAAAAACTCTAAGTATAAAGGCCCTCCCAAAGAGAAATCCAGAGAAAATAGCAGTAATAATGCAAAATATTCAACGATATAATTTCCAAGACTTACATTTAACTGCATAGTCAAATAACACTATTATTCATTTCACAGCTATAGATCAATTTGCTCATGTGTGAAACCTCTGAAATAACAACCATTTTCTCTTCAGATGAGTGATCCTGGTTTGAGTTACCCACACAATTTGATAAAAATACATTATTCCAGATGGACTCCAGTTGTTGGGCAGATGGAAATGTTTAAGTTAAAAACTAAAAACTTTATTATCATAAATTAGGTGGTCAGAGAGAAATGTATGAGAATATAACTGTAACCCAAATAATTTGTAAGTTTCCTGAATTTTTAAAAAATTCTTTCAGGAGAAAGAACTTTAGAAAAGAAAAAAATTATACATTTATAAAATTTGACATATGTTTAAGTTAAAAAAGTGTCTACTTTTACAGTCAAATATTTATCCATAAGTTGTAGCTCTGCTAAATATCCTTGTAATACAGTCAGTTTCCATTTTCACACAGTGAGTCAACTCATCTATGAACCAAGCTCAGGTGTTTCTACTCTTCTTCAGTTGACTGTAGAATACCTGTCCCCACCCCACCATAGGCAAAGGTGCAAGTTAAGGGTGACTGTCTAGTGACATGGGGGTCTGGGCTACCTGCCCAAGCAGCTTATTTGTGCTCTGTTATTACTTGTGACATTTCTGGATATACAGTTCTAATGATAGACTGCTGCTGGGCTCATCCATAATTACGGCTTGGCCAGTCCAACAGAAATTAGCTCATCATGCGCAGCTCAATTGGTGTCCCATGGTCAAGATTTCCACCTCCAGTAGGACCCAATACCGCTATTTTTCAAAAAGCATGTCATTTTCCATTGCAGATGGCATGAGCTTGCTGAAGATGGCATGGCATTGCTTGCCCAAAGGCCTGCTTTGAGTTTCCCCTCCTAGAGGTTGCCACAAACTTCAAACCATACCTTTTCCCAACACTGACACTTCCAACACCATAGAGTCTGATGGCTCCAATAGTCCAAGGACCTACACCCTGCTGCAGTGTAAACCTGTTGCAGAGCTTTCCAGCGCAGATGCCCACTCAAAGCTGACAGCCTTCTATGTAACCAAGCCTAAGGACTATAGAAGCATTCCTAGCTATAGAAGGTCTTGCCTCTAGAACTTGAGGAGCCCTACCAGGTGCAATGATTCCTTTCTTGCTGTGGCAATGTAAGATGCAGCAACTTGATTTTGGCGTAGGAGGACATACTGCACCATGTTCCTGGCCACTGGGTAACTGCAAATTTCACAGGCATGCAGGTCCCTGAAACTTTATCTCCTGTACTCAGGGATTGCCAAATCTTACTATAGAGGAGTGGACTATCTCTGTAAATTTTAAACATTCAGGGAGGTCTACAGAGACAAAATCCTCTGGCGATATCTATCTAGATGACTCCATCCCATATTTCAAGATCCCAGGTTTTCCCAATCATGGCCTGGAAAAGACAGGCCTTGGCTGAGCATCGAAATATCTCTGGAGCTTCTAGAACTGTATCAGGTTCTGATTCTGCTCTTCAACTGTTCAGTACTCCATGGCAGGAGATAAGGGCCTCTTTATAAGATAACAAGGAGGCTCCCTGGCTCTCACTCTTAGCATTTGTGTGTTAATGGCCCTCAGTTTCTCATTATTCTACTGCAGTGCATCAGTATTTATCTTAGTAATTGCTAGCCAATTCTGCTGTCCTTGCACACCCATCCCCATCTCTCTCAAATGGGGCATCATCACACCTGCAAGGGTGCTCTCCATTGAGACGTTTCTGCAAGTCACCAGTGGTAAAATGTCCAGCAACTGGACTGCCATCTGGTGCCAGGGACTTTCTGGGCCCTACAGATGAGGTCCTCTTGCCTGCTGGGCTGTGAGTGAACCAAGCCCCAAACCCATCTTACCACCTGATTTATCAGAACACTTTTGATATCAACCGTATCAATTCAGGTCAAGGCAGAAGCAGACACTGAGGCAGGATTACACATGCAAGATGTTGACTGGGAGCAACTCCCGTGAATGATAGAGGGGGCCAGGAGAGCCTTCAGACCACAGTGAGGAACTGACACCTGTAAAAAGAGAAATAGAAAATTTGTAATCCTGGCTCAGATGATCTTTAAGTCTGTAACTCTCCCATATCTGTATCTTTTGCTCACAAAGGTGTTAGAAGAACTGATGGTAGATGTACATGGAAAGGCCTAGCTCAGAATCCATACAGTGAGGGTCCTTAACAATTTAATTTTTATGTTCATTGCAAAAAAAAAAAAAAGGCAATAATAAGCAGAGCCCCTGAGTGTCTTTTAAAGAAATACAGGGATGCCTGGGTGGCTCAGTCGGTTAAGCGTCTGCCTTCGGCTCAGGTCATGATCCCAGGGTCCTGGGATCGAGTCCCGCATCGGGCTCCCTGCTCCGCGGGGAGCCTGCTTCTCCCTCTGCCTCTGTCTCTCTCTCTGTCTCTCATGAATAAATAAATAAAATCTTTAAAAAAAAAAAAAATAAAGAAATACAGTGTTCCTGATTCCACATGCAGACAGGTAGACCCGGAGGCTGCCTCTCTGCATTCATAACCCCTATTCCTTATTAAAAGCATTGTTAAGCACTTTATATTTTAAATAGCACCAGAAAGAAAACAGGATGCACTTATCTCTTACAGACATGACCTTAAAAGGTATTCTGTTTTATAATCATTATTACTAACTAAAATGCACTTCTCCTATTGTTTAATCAGAAAGAAGAAAAACATCCTACCGGCTTGTAACATGTATTAAGTGCAGACTTAAGCCGGGTACTACTTTAGTCACTTCACAGATTATTTTCTTCATCCTTATCAACTATTCTGCATTCTGGAATAGGAATTACTATCCACTTTCTAAGTGAAAATTGAGGCTTATAGAAGTTAAGTAACTTGTCTATAATAATTCAGTTAATCACCAGAAATGATCAATAATAGACTCCAGAGCATTGTATATTTCATTAAAATAATTTATCTGCAAAATAGACCTTATGTAAGAATTACAGAAAATTTTTAGCTTAAATAATTTTATTTCCAAGACCAAAAGGAATATTTTCCTACATTATATGTTTAGAAATACTGGTTTCCATCCCTACTCCAGTTAACACATTGTTTTAAGTAGTCATTCATAGATCTATTTCTCTCACTTAAATTATAAACTCCTTGAGGACAGCTATCATGTCTGATTCATTCCATCCCTAACCAACTAGAATAAGGCCTGAATAATGTATCTACTTAATTTACATATGTTGAGCCAAAAGGAAATTTCAAACAACTCAGTTCATTTTTCTGCTATTTCTCCCATTACTCTGATATAACACATTAGAATATTAGGAAAACATATCCTCTTTTTATTCCAGGGGACCCATATCCTAATGGAAGGGCCTTCTCAAAAGCCTTAAAATTCTTCTATTCGTTGAGAGCCCAAAGTCATTTTACTTTCTTCTTGGCTAAATGATGTATATGGGTCACGGGAATCCTCAGAGTTCCCGTCCCCGGAATTCATCCTCTGAGTCCTCCACTCTGTGGACAGATGACCAGTCAAAAGCATAAAAGTAAGGAGCACATGGGATGTGGGGAACAGATTATGAAAGGCAACTTCAGAAAATGGGGCCTTGGCAGCGGCTTTCTGAGTTCACCTCATGGTGAAGAGCACAGACTTTAGAAACAGAGCAGTCTGGGTCTGAATCCTGTCTGTGACACGGAGCTGTGTGACCTCGGACAAGTTGCTAAGCCTCTCTAACCACAGTTTCCTTGTGTGTAAAACAGAGATAATAATAGTGCTGCCGTGAGAAAGAAAAGGAAGAGCAAATGTAAAGCACTTAGCACATGGCCAGCACATGATAAACACTCATTAAATAGGAATTTATACTCATTATTACTTTCACTCTGCATGCAACTAGCTGCTTCATGTGAGCCGAATGGTAACAACATTTGGAACTCATGATTTTAATAGGTCTTTGCATTTCCACAGCATCTTTCATTTCAGAGGACCCAAAGCCCTGGAAAATATTAATTCTTGTCTACTTTATTTATGCAAGTAAAGGCAGGAGAACATACAATGGTGTTATTAAAAAGAACTATAGGATAGAAAGCTAACTCCACATGCACAAAGTAAAACCAAGAAAACACTTAGCAGTATCTAGGTCTCTCAACTTCTAGGATTCCTCTTTAATTGGATCAGGTTATTTGTTTCCAGTGGCTAAATATTATTTATTGGCAGTGTAAGTCAATGCTGCTGATATATTACTCTTTCGGGGAGTGTTTGTTTTTTGAAAACTGCTCTCAAATTTTCTAAATGTGAATTTAAAAGTCTGTCAGTCTATGTGCCGATAACACAAAACAGATTGTAAATGTGACGGGATGCAATCAAGTCAAACAAATCCAACAAGAGTGCCAGAAGGCTTAATATTAGGACTGCTCCTGTTCACAGGCTCTTGCTAATGACGGAACAATTGTTTGTGCTGATTTGTAGCTGGCATTGATATGCAGACAGTAACACTTTCATCTAAAAATCCAGCTCCCAATTTTTTTAATCCTGTCAATGAATTTGCTGTGTCTGCAAAGAGCAACTCCAAAGAACTTTTCTAAATCATAAGAAATGGGAATATGCAAGCATAGTCTTTAATTCTAAATCCAGGGTTTCTGTTGAAATATACGATGATTTTTCTCTTTGTCATTGTCTTGTGATCTACCGGGATGCCTGCATCTGAACAACTTGTATGAATTAACAACTAAACACAGCTTTAAAATATTGGAATTGGCCAACGTGGAAGGGAGGTGGGCGCTCAACTGCAGGAGGATATTGCAAGATTCCAAACTCATCTAACATTTGCTTCAGAAAATAAAAAAATGTAAATGTGCTCTGACTGCAGTTCACATTTACTGTGGGGACGAGGGTTTTTTTTTTTTTTTCTTTTTTTTTCTTTTTTTTTTATCAAACAGCACCTGCCTCTCTATTCAGAGATGTCTGCGTGCGAGGATAAGTGCAAACAACAAAGGCTTCGGCTGCGGCAGCGGCTGCATCATTTTCTTGGAACTTGCCATTATGTTTCAGGTCAGAGATTGAGGTTTGGTGCAGGGAACAGAGCTTTTAATATCAGGTGAATGGATTTTTATATAAGAGGGTGGGAAGCTTTGCGTCTTAGAAAGAAAAATGGTGCTTTAAAAATAGTCACATTTCTTTTGTACTGTAATTATCAGTGCATGACGAATCATTTTTTATTCTGTGTGGGCCAAAGGAAATATCCCCTACCCCCATCTCTGTGGGCTGGCCATTTTAAGGAGTCCAAATGTTCCCATATTTAATCAGTTCCTTGAGAATATGTAATTTACCTGGAAGATTGATCCCAAAACATCACTTTTAAGGGAGGACGAACAAATGGTACAAATTCATCAGTTTGCCCAGAAAATTACTGTCACATGCGTTCATTGTTTAAGCAGGTAATATTGAGTAAATTGGTGATTTGTCCACAATTCCTGCTGCAAAAAAGGCTCACATTGTATAAGGGACCAAATGTTAGAAATAAGAATAATCAGCCTTGTTAAAAATAGAAAGAATGATTAAAAAAAAATAGGAGGGAGTAGAACAATAGCCTGAGTTGAGCCCAGCTCTGACCTTGACAGTAAGAGTCCAGGCAAATCATTTCATGTCTCTGAGCTTCCGTTTCCCCATCTATAAAGTGGAAATAGTGAAATGTTCCCTTCCAGGGCTCTTGTAAGCAGGAAATGGGGACATGTTTGTGAAAGCTTTGCAAATGGTAAAACATTTTAAGAGCATCAAGAAGGAAAAAAGAAGAGGAATGATAATAGCAATAATAGTAACAGTTATATAACAATCCTAATATTTATTAAATATAATGACTATTATTATTAATATTAAAAATAGCGAAACTTGCCCAGAAGTGCTGAAAATTGGTAGGTGGTACAGCTCAGGCTATGTTCTTATTCTCTGAACTGTAGGAAAAGAGACATACGGGCCCTATAATCCCATATAAAAAAAAGTGAAACCTATTCTGACTGAAGTAGACTTTAGACACATTAATACACATTCTGTGAAAGAAACTCTGCAGGCTCTAAATTAAAGTCGCATCTTTCGGAGAGCCTTTTTCAAAAGCGAAGCGTAGGCTGATAGAGGATCCTATTTTTCAAAGAGCTTGCAGGGTTTCAAATGACCTTTGCCCATAGAACATGGGGGTCACGTTAACATGCCAAAGTCCCGTTTCCCCCTCACTAGAATTGTTGCCCACGTGTTTTATAACCTTACATGAAGTCGCCAGGCGATGGCAAGCATTCATTACCATATCTCTGCTTCAAAATTCACAGCTTTCCATTGTTATAGGAACTCAAGATTTTTAAGTAGTAAAAAAGTCGCAGGAATTATGGATAGAAAACTACTGCATATTTTTGTTTCTGAAACCAAAACCCCAAGAAAATAAATACACTTTTAACACTAGATGCAAGAGATAGGCAGCTTCCCACACTTGCTCTCGGGGTGATAAGTTGTGTGGTGGGAAGGTAAGGCAGCTGGTGGTCACTATGAAAAGTCTGTGAGCACTATGGTTCCTCTAGTCAAGAGACAGGAGAAAGAAGAAACTAGCATATGTAGGTCGCCAATCTTTTCCCCTTCTTTGGTGGTTGTATACTGTCCACTTAGATAAGCTGGAACTACATTTCCCAGAATCCCCTTCTCTTCATAGCCCTGGGCTAGCGCTGGGCACAGGAAATTTGGGAGGTGAAATAAAGCAGCAGCCATTATGCTCAGAAGATCATGGTTGCTCAAGGCAGAGAGGGACAATCAAAGAAGTTTCCAGTTTGTCTTCCTCTCCCTGAACTATGCCCAGCTCCCTACCTGACTGCCTGCCCTGCTGACAAATAGTGAAACCAAGCTACCATCTGACCCGTTATGGTGAACTGATGGAGGCATTGACCGCAAAGAACCAACAATCTTCCACAGACTTCTATCCCAATCCCATTTCTGATTCCATGCTACCAGCTAGATATGATTGGCTTCCCTCATGATCTAACTTGTTTACCCACTCAAGAGCAGATTTAAGTCTGGTTCATACAACAACACAAGTCATTTAAAGATATTTGGTATAAAGAGACAGCATGGGCTCCAAAGTCCTACAAATATATATAGTCATCCTAAGTCCTTTTCAAGCTATGTGACTTTACTCCTCTTAAGCCTCCATTCTATCTTCAGGAAAAATAGTAAGAAATCCTGCCTTTATCCTGCATGAAGAAAACAAAAGTTCTCCTGTGAGTATTCTTAATCATAAGCTAGTCTTCATGTACACTGGGGATTCATGTACTCTACCTTTGTAAACCATAAAAATCTCAAACTGAGCATTTAGTTTAGCAGCCTGTGGTTGTAAGTGCCTTCAAGGCATCTGGAAAGAGCAAATACAGAAACTTTCCAAAGGAAAGCACCTTAAACCCAGGACACAAAGTTTTCCCAAATAAAATTCCAAGAAACATGAGCTCAGGAAAAAAAAAAAAAAATCACAAAACATCTAAGGAATTAAGCTGTCATTAGCAAGAGTGAGCAGAAAAAATGAACAGCATCTGACCTGCAAAGATGGCAAATAATGAATTTTAAAACAAATATTTATAGATTTCTTACTTTGTGCCAAACTATTTTTGGTGCTTGGGATCAGGCACATCAATGAGTAAAACTGAATTTCTGCCATTTTGGTGATATTTAATATTTGCGTTTAAAATATAAAGAATGTCTGAAAGTTTTTTTTTTAAAGAAATACAAGAGGATGTCAAAATTACCAGGCAGTTTTGATAAACAAATAGAACCTGAAGAAATAAACAAATAATAATGATTAAAATTAGAAACCTGGTGGACAGGATAAGCCACAGAATAGTGACTGAAGGAGAACTTGAGTTTTATCCAGAATGCAGTACAATGAGACAAAGGGATAGAGATTTTGAACAAGCAGTGACAGAACATGAAGAATAGAGAAGCTCTAACATATATCCAGTCAGTGTTTCAGAAGGAAAAAATGAAGGAAAGGTGCATTATTCCAGGAAATAATGGCTGAGACTTTTCCAGAGTGAAAGGCAGAAATCCTCACTCAAGAAGCCCAACAAATCACACCAGGATTTTTTTTTTTTAATTTTTCTTTGGAGACAAAATGTAATGCCAGCATATTTTATAACATTTGGTTCAGGTACCAAACTTTTTTTTTTTTTTTAAGATTTTATTTATTTGACGGAGAGATAGAGCCAGAGAGCACAGCAGGGGGAGCAGCAGGCAGAGGGAGAGGGAGAAGCAGGCTCCCCACTGAGCAGGGAGCCCGATGCGGGGCTCGATCCCAGGACCCTGGGATCCTGACCTGAGCCAAAGGCAGACGCTTATGCAACTGAGCTACCCAGGCACCCCTTGGTTCAGGTACCAAATGTATATTAAAAGATGTAATGAAATTTCTGTTTCTATTAAGTCATCAAAAACAGTGAGGTAAGTGAGGCACCCAGCGTGCAAAATTAGAGGGAAAATTTAGGGATGTGCAAGTGCAGGGTTGATCCCTGGAGAAATCTGGCAGTGAGTATCTTCTTAAATTTTGTGCCCTGGATGCCTCACTTGCCCTACCCAAGTCCTGGCCCTTACAGACAAAAATCCGCTTTTTTGACCTTCTATTTGGAGTTATCTAATTGAATATTTAAAACAATAAATTGAGTTCTTTTCATGAAATTTATGTATTGGTTTTTTAATCTGCTATGTTGTGATCTAATTTACTTTCAGTATCATGCACCCATTTAAAATGTATAGTCCATTGCATTTGACAGTATAACGATTTCCACAACCAAGATACAGAACATTTCCATTATCCCAAAAAGTTCTATCCTATTCCTTTGCCTTTATCCACACCTATTCCTGGTCCTAGAAAGCCACTGATCTGCTTTCTATCATTATAGTTTAGATTTGACTTTTCACAATTTTATATAAATGGAATGATACAGTATTTACCTTTTGTTTTTCAATCACAAAAAAATATCTAAGGCAGCACTTCTTTAACATGTTGCCTTACAGATATGGGTTATCTTGATTTGCAATAAGTAAAAAAATTAAATCGGATATATTTGTCTCTGCAAATTTTTTTCTTTTTATAGTGGTTTTGGAAGTGCTAGAGATTTCAGTGTGCTATATATAAATTGTGATTAAATTGATGGAATCTTATACAGGACATCTTGGAGCAAATTAGAGAATTACTGTCATTTTTACACCCTTAATTAACTTATATTTAACTTCAGTGTTCATTTTGGTTTTTGTCTTCATCAAAAGTCCCATCATGAGTATAAATTAAATTTAAAAGGTACTTAAGAATAAAAAGACTATTTAATGCTATGGTAATCAAAATCAACACAACAGCTACAGGTATCCAACTGGGCGACCTAAGCACAAATATAATCCTTTTATATCTAATGATTGGTGTGCATGGCCACTCAATATACCCTACAAGACCCTCAAAGCATTCAGTTCTGGAAGAAAAAATAATCACATCATTGAGAGATTTTTAAAACAAAAATTAGAGATCAACTTAATTGTTTATGCATCTCTATTTTTTAATAGAGATGTATGACATTTGAAAATCTTTTATAAACGTACCAAGTAAATAAAGAATTTTTCAAACATGCCAGAAACCAAAACAGATGTCATTACCATTTTTAATGATGACTCTCCTATGACACTTTCACAAACCTTTGAGGATTTTCAAATCACAGCGTGGGAAGGAAAAATGAACATTTACAGGCCACTCATGGGTCACTAATTATTGCACGTCAGCAAATAAATTTGTCTCTTTTGCCAGTCACCCTCTTTGAAGTCTCTGCATTATTTTCCAGCATTTATCAGACTTCTCCTTCTTCCTTATAATTTTCTCATTTCCTACTTCAGGCCAACATCGTATTATTGCTTCTCCAACCTGTCTGGCTGATCCATCTCCACTTCTCTATGAGTTCCCCTCCCTTCTCCATGGACACAACAGAACTAATCCCTCTCCTTTTCTCCCTCTCCCACTTCATACTTGCCTTTCTTTGCTTAATCTAGTGTGCTGATACTGGGCTTATTTCCCCAGCTCTACTTCAGTTGTAGGCTGCATTTCCCTGGGTCTCCTACCAGCTTGTTTCATTTAGTTAGACCAAGTGGGGGCACTGAAGGGAGTAAAGAGGCACTGAGAATGATAGCATGAAGGACAGGAGCAGCCAGGGTATTGCTCTCCCTCCCTCTCTCTGCCTTGAATATGATCTCGGATGTCTTGACTGCAGCTGGACGGTTCAAAATGGCTTCATTTACACATCTGACAATGGGTTTTGGCTGTTAGCTGGGTTCTCCTCCATGTGACTTCTCATCTTTCAGTAGACTAGACTGGGCTTCTTCACAGCGTTGTGGTCTGAAGGTTTCAAGAGAACAAGACTGGAACTACAAGACCTCTTAAGGCCTAGAGTTTCCAGAATTCCAGAAGTCACATCTACCACATTCCATTGGTCAAAGCAAGTCACAAGGCCCAGCCCTTATTCAAAGGGATAGAAAAATAGACTTTGCTTCTTGGTGAAAAGAACAGCAATATACCATTGCAAACAGCCTGGACACAATGAAGTGTTCACTAGAAGCCATTATTGTAACAATACTCTTCACTCAGTCCTGAGCTCCAGAACCACCACCTCCATCCTAGCCATGGTTTAGGACCCTAGCCACATGCTGCTCCCAATCTCTGCATTGTCCCCTATCTGTCTCCTCAGCTCCTTCATTGCCTCTTTAATCTGTTCTTTGCAATAGATTGCTCCTGGTTTCCCTGTTCCTCGTTTGACCAGAAATGCACATCTACTTTCTTTCTTTCACATCGATAGTGAATAACTAAAATCTGAATCCAAACTTAATCTCTCACCCTAAGTCCAACCCTAAATTTCCATATTTCCACCTAGATTTCCCTTTTATCCCCTAAACCTAGCATATCCAAAACTTAAGTTATAATCCTCTCCTCTAGATAATGAGTCTTGTCCTTGTCTTAAGACTCCAAACTAGAGGTCAAGTAAGTACAGCCAGTGGGCCAAACCCACCACCACCAGTTTTACTGGAACACAGCCATGCTTGTTTACTTTTGTACTGTCTCTCGCTGCTGTTTTCATGTACTACAGAATGGAATGGTTGCAACAGAGACCATGTGACCTGCCAAGTTAAAAATACTTACTATCCGGCTTTTGAGAAAATACAGAAAATTCAGAAAACTTGCCAACCTCTTTTCTAAACCTCTGATTCCTTTTACTTTTTCATGTATAATTGATTTAAATTTTCATGTAAACTGATCATTGCAAAATGCCATTTTAATTCAGTCACCTACTAACAATTCTATAGTGACTTCTAATTATGTATCCGATAACTACAAACTCTATATTCCTCCACCAAATTACTTCAATTTACCCAACAAAATTTAATTTGCACTTTTCCCAAACCATCTTCTCCAATCTAGTGCATTTTCTCTTAACGGATTTCAGAATCTAGGAACATAGGAATTCTGTCTTATGCTCTAGAAATATAGGAATTAAGTCTTATGCTTATTCTTGTGCTCTGGAACCAAGCACGATGTCTGGCATATGGCAACCAGGGAGTGTGTGTTAAATGAATGCTCCCCCTGAATACTGATTTTATTTATACTTTTTAAAAAAGATTTATTTATTTATTAGAAGGGGGAGGGGCAGAGGGAGAGAGTCTTTTATAGTAGGCTGCACTCTCAGCAGGGCTTGATCTCAGGACGCTGAGATCATGACCTGAGCCGAAACCAAGAGTTGGATGCTCAACCAACTGCGCCACCCAGGCGCCCCTTATTTCTACTTTTGTTACTTTATTTATATACTTCTTCTACTTAAAACACCCTCTCCATTCTTTTCAATCTATCCAAACTATTTTCTCTAGTCCTAGCTTCTCTCCAAACTGTCTTAATCTTAATGATCTGTTCTTTTATTCAAATTCTATGACACTAAAAATCCATACCATCCATCCACCCACTGCCTCCTTGCATAAGTGGATATGGAATTAGCCACAGTATTGATTGTTGAGACAACAAGAACATGCCATATGTTTAAATATGCACATTTTGTAACATCCTTTCACATACCTCACAGTTATCCTTTGAGATATTTCTTATTAGCCTTGATTTGGGATTGGTCCAAAATTATAAGGCTAGTAACTACTAAGAGCCAAAATGATGATTCAGCTTCTAAATATATAAGCTTGAAGTCCAAGATCTAAATTTATAATGCTTTCCAGGAAATGTCAGATGAGTTGTGTGTTATAAGATTTGATTCTAATTTTTTTTTTTTTTTTGGTAAATTGAGAGTTAAAATAATTCAAATAGAAAAAGATGAAGGAGTTGTGGAAAAGAAATAGAAAACACTTATTCATTGGTTATTACTCAGAAGAGAAAAGTTCACTTAAACAATCTAAAAATTACAACCTAACCTTTCAACATTTGTGAACAAAATCCTGAAGATGATACAGACATCCCTGGAAGCCAACTCTTAAACTGTGTGGTTTCAGGTCTTACATTTTGGTCCTTAATCCACTTTGAGGTATTTGTTTTTGTTTTGCATATGGTTCAGGAAAGTGGTCCAGTTTACAGTTTCATTCTTTTGCATTTAGCTGCCCAGTTTTCATAGCACCATTTATTGAAGGCTGTCTTTTCCCCACTGGATATCCCTGCCTCCTTTGTCATAGATTAATTGATCATATGAGTGTGGGTTTACTTCTGGACTCTCTATCCTGGGTTTACTTCTGGACTCTCTATCCTGTTCCATTAATTTTTGTGTCTCTTTTTTTGTGCCAGCACCATACTGTTTTGATTACTATAGCTTTGCAGTATAATTTGAAATCTGGGATTGTGATACCTTTAGCTTTGTTCTTCTTTCTCAAGATTGCTTTGGCATTCGGGGTCTTTTGTGGTTCCATAACAACTTTAGAATTATTTGCTCTAGTTCTATAAAAAATATTATTGTTATTTTAGTAAGTATAGCAACCCTGATCTTTTAAAAATCAATGTAAGCAATATTTTTCTGGATCTGTCCCCTCAGTCAAGAGAAACAAAAGCAAAAGTAAACAATTGGTACTACATCAAACTAAACACATTTTCCACAGTGAAAAAAACCATCAATAAAGTAAAAAGGCAACTGAATGGGAGATGATATTTGCAAATGACATACCTGATAAGGGGCTAATATCCAAAATACATAAAGAACTCATACAATTCAACACCAATAAAACAAACAATCTGATTAAAAAGTGGGCAGAGGATCTGAATAGACATTTTTCCAAAGAAAAATACAGATGACAAATAGATACATGAAAAGATGCTCAACATCACTAATCATTAGAGAAATGAAAAATCAAAACCACAACAATATATCACCTCACAATAGTCAGAATGGCTAGTATCAAAAAGACAAGAAATTACAAGTGTTGGTGAGGATGTAGAGAAAAGGGAACTCTCATGCATTGTTGGTAGGAATGCAAACTAGAGAAGCCACTGTGGAAAACAGTATGGGGGTTCCTCAAAAAATTAAAAACAGAAATACCATATGACTCAGTAATTCCACTTCTGGGTATTTAGCCTAAGAAAATTAAGCACTAATTCAAAAAGATATATGCATCCCTATGTTTATTGCAGCATTATTTACAATAGCCAAGATATGGAAGCAACCTATGCATTCATCAATGAATGAATGAAGATGTGATATTTATATATACATATATAATATGTATATGATAGAATATTACTCAGCCATAAAAAGGACGAGATCTTGCCATTTGCAACAACATGGGTTGACCCAGAGGGTATTATGCTAAATGAAATACATCAGAGGAAGAAAAATACCATATGATTTCACTTACATGTAGAATCTAAAAAATAAAAAAAAAATTCAGAAGGAGACCCACAAATATAGCAAACAAACTGGTGATTGCCAGAAGTGGGGATGAAGGGGTGGAGGGATGGCTAAAATGAGTGAAAGGGCGTAGAAGGTACATCTACAGGTCATAGAAAGTCATAGAATGAAATTTTAGTAGAAATGAAATAGATGAGTCATAGAATGAAAGGTACAGCATAGAAAATATATTCAGTGGTATTGTAATAACATTGTATGGTGACAGATGGTAGCTACTCTCATGGTGAGTGTAGCGTATTTTATGGAGTTGTCAAATCACTATGTTGTACACCTGAAACTAATGTAACATTGTATGTTAACTATACTTCAACAACAGCAAAAAAGGAAGTTGGCAAATGATACAAATAAAAAAAAATTTTTAGAGTTTTCCAGCACATCACTGGATATATACATACATTATAAAAGAAGAGGAAAAGTGAAACAGAAGGCAATAATAATCACAATATTAATTAATAACAATTGATAAAGACACATTAATTTAGCATTTACTCTGTTCTAAGCCACGTGTTCTAAGCACCTAACATTTTTTCAGTAGTGTGCTAAAGCCAGCTAGTACCAGCTTGCAGAAGCTAATTATGCACATCTCTTCCCAGCTCTGAATTCAGTGACCTCACATTGATACCTTGAAAGCAGACAGTGGGAGTATATATACTGTGGAAATCAGCAGATACTACAAATCAGGATTTCTTATCCAGAGAGCCAATCATCAAACCTTAACACATCACAGATCTTAAGCCAGACTTCTACAAGGCAGAATAGTCACTACTGGTTTCTTAATGTATTATTCTGTATTATTTCATCAATAGGAAACCTATGCTTAAGCAGAGGAAAGGAAAGGAAAAGTATTAGATTGCAAAAGTAAGGAAAGGCTTGACTACAATACAATTAGTCTGTGACAGCAGAAGGCTGTGGAAGCCCTTGCTTACATTACCTTCCTTCCACCAGAGGAGCTTCTGGGAAAAGTCGGTAGCATATTCTTCCACTGACCATGCTATCTCCATCACTCCTGACCATGGCACAAAACAGAATTGTGAACAGTTCAATCACTTCACCTTAGCTCTTTGAGAGTCACTGACTATTTCTAATCAGACAACACTCTTCCAATCGATAAGTAGGTACTTCCTAAACCCAGATAATCAGCTATTAAACTATAACCTTGGGCAAGTTCAAAGGGATACTGCAGTGCTGATGCAGTAGGGAAAAGGGTAAGCCAAGGGGGAGAGAGCCAGAATAAGAAAAGAAATTAAGAATGACACCTCAGGTAAGGTGAGTTCTGTAAGAGCTGAGTTTCCACTTTATTAATAGGGTTCCCTTGGTGATTTGAAATGATAACACTGTGCCTGTGTTTGCCACTCCTCCTTCCTTCCTTAATAATTCTCAGTATATCCCTGAGAGTAATGTGGGCCAGTGCACAAAAGGAAAATTATGACAAGCTTCTTCTGTCATAGCTCCACAAAAGGATAAAATGTTTATACTTCAAGGGCTCCAAAGCAAAAGTTAATTTTTAATCCAAGCTTATGCTTCCCTTAAGGGGAGAGCTGTCCAGTGAATTAGATAATTTTCAAAATTTGCTAGCAGAAATACAAATCCAAAAATTTTAAGGAAGAAAATGAACACAATAACAAATCATAAGTTATCTGTCATAAACAACAACTGCTGGGTCTCGAAAGTAGGAGAGGGAGGTGTACAGCTTAATTAGGAAGTGTCTTCCCAGAATACCAATGGCCTCCCAGATGCTCTACTTAGTTTGCCACGGGCCATTGTTTTCCTCCATAAATTTAAATTAGCATCTGCAGCCACTCTCCTAGAAATAAAGATTTGAGCTCTATGCTTCATTTTGAACACCCACTGGTCTTGAACTAAAATTAAATCATGAATGGAGTATTAAAGGTTGATAATCTTCATGCAACATCACTTCAGCAATGAAACTAAAACCCTTGAACAAAATTCTGCTAAATACCCAAAAGTGTCATGGTTAGGTTCCTGCTTAATAAAATTGTCTAGCATTTGTAACTTTAAATGCCTTTGGGCAGTTTTTTTCAAGAGGATATTATAATCTATACAAGATTGAGCATGAAGTGATTAAACAATACAACCTTGAGCTGATGGGGGGATGGGGGAGGGTGATAGAATTCCATGGGAAGTGTCATGGTCCTGCCCAAACTGGGGGAGAGGGAGAAATTCTTTTTTCTCTTTCCCCTCTACCATCAAACAAGAAGTAACTCCTCTGTCCCAAAGGGGTTCTTAAAGCCTCCATCCCAAAGAAAACACTGATTGCACTGAGAAAACACTGATTGCTCTCAGTAGCCGGTTAAATCACAGAACCAGAAGCACACATACTAGGGAGCCATCCAAATTGATGCCCTCAGTTAACAGATTCTTTGTTATGCTTATGACATCTAGAAGCATCCGTAGATACATTTGTTATGTGGTAGAAGGGCGTAGCTGGAAGGAGGTAATCTTGTTATTATTACACAATCACAGAACTGCCAAACCCCAGAGATGGTGCAGACCATCTTTTCTATTTCGGTCTGTAGATATTGTCCCTATTGCCACACCAATGGTTCCTTGTAGTGCTTGGTTCCCAAAGAAGCCTATACATCCTGCAAACTCTTCAACTAAGATGAGCACTTAAAATGTGATACTTTTGATATGTTATTATGGTTTTGTGGGGAGTAGGAGAGAAAAAATGGGCTCTTTAAAAAAAAAAAAAAATCCCAGACTAGAGAAGAGGAACTACCTAGAGGGATCAAAGAGAACTGAACAGAAAAAGATCCTACTTCATTTTTATGTTTCCTTCCCATTTAAAGATTTAGCCAACTCAGTAATGTTCCTGGAGCAAGCATCTCAGCTCAGGGTAGACTTTGAGCTAAGAACAATAGCTCAGACAGAGTGTTCACGTGACAAGTACGTGCCAAACTTCTACATAGTCCTGAGATATGAGCCTACCACAGATGGCCCAGATGTTCATGTGAGTAATTCCAGCATCTTCCAGAAGCCCTACCAGGTATCAAATAGATCGGCTTTATATCTAATATCTGAGAGTATCTAATATCCTAGAAGTATATTGTATCATATACTGAGGCCCTAATGTCTTGCTCACTGAATGTTCAGAAACATATGAAAAGTATCTACTATGGTCTCAAAGACTGAAGAAAGCTTTAGGATGCTCTAATAGTTCTGGGCTTCAAGGAAATAGACCAGCCCATTCTGCCAGAAAGAGGACACAGGCAGATCTTTTTGTGAGTATGCTAAAAATTATTAGGGAAGGAAAATAACACCAAGAAAGAAGGTTGCAGTCAGACTCCACAAATGGTTGTGGCATCAATAAATCAGTAAACAGTTTGAGGTACCCATGTGATTTATGACTAATAATCCTAAACATCTATGGTAGGTACAGATATACAGATAGAGATAGATACAGATAGGTATAAATGATACAGACATGATAGCGAATATATAGAGCCAGAGGTAGGGATGGAGAGAGTTATATACATACATTCAAAGCCTGCTACGGGTAGAACTGAGACAAAAGTGTGACTACTATTATCAATCGAGTTAAGAAACCATATGACAAGTCCACTACTACTTCTACTTCAGTTTCAAGTGCAGGGTAAAAGAAAGAAGTATTCATGCATCAATTGCTGTATTTCCATCAGTGATATCATCTTTGATTTTCCTTCCAAAATAGCACTAGAGTGATCATTCTAATCATAAAACAGTCCCATAGGGCTTTGTGAACTTTAAAATCATTTCCTATGTGTTACTTAATCTCAAAATAACCCTGTGAGGAAAGCAGGCTATCAGGGCAGACATAGAGTCATGAAGAAGGAAGAGGAGGGTTGGGAAAGAAAGAAAAGAAGGGGAGAGAGAGAGCAAGGATAAGAGGGATAAAGGGACAAGGGAAAGCTGCCTACTCAGCTCTTCCTGCCATCACATATCACTCTTCCTCCTAATAACAGTTCCTACCATCCCCACCTCCTAACAAGCATTCCAAGGATTTAGATCCACACAGTTCTTCTTTAGACTCTCCAATAATAATTGCTGTATAAATTCTAAGTAGTAATATCATTATCACCAATTTTAGCTATCACATCTTTCATAAACTCACATATGAAGCTGGGGAACTTCAGAAAAAACAACAGTAAGGGCAAGTAAAACACAAAGTCAAGAAAGTGGGTTAAGAAAGAAAGAAAGCAACAAGCACCTCACTTTCTTTATAGGCCTCATAATCTTTCTTCATGAGGCAATCTAACCAGGCAGTAAGCTTACATTAAAAATGGGGCGTGTAAAGAGTGAGTTCTTGGAGACCAGCCTAGGAAAGGAAAATCCCTCCCATTTTGTCCTCAGTTCAACTCCCAAGATTCCCAGCCTCACCGTGTGAGTCACACTGCAATTGCCTATGATAGGCATCTGCACGGATGCCTTCTGCTTTAGCAGGGATTTCAAGCTTCTGCCTGCCTATAATAAGGGGGAAAATCAGTGCAACAATGTGACCGGATGCTGAAAAGCTGGCAGCCAGGGAAAACAGTAATGCATTTGGCTAATTTTCTATTTCAGGGCTTTTTACTGTTAAGAAAATTGGCCTCCATGGATTAAGAGAAATTCAACATTTGCATCCCTTTCTTCAATTTGATCTCTTTGTTTCCATTTTAATATGTCGTGGGAAGTTTCCTGTGAATATGTAAACAAGCTTTGTGTTTATTTTAATCACTTTTTCCTCCTGTTTCCAGGCTCTAGACAACGCAGGCCCTCACTCAAATTCTGCTGTTTCAAGTAGAACACAACCAAGTTGTAACCCAGGTCTCTCCTTGTGTAAGAGGAAGTGGTAGTGGGAGAGAGGAAAGGATGGCATTTCCTAAAGCAGCTGAGACTCTTACTAACAGGCTAAAGAACCAACTCCTCAATAAAGAATTAGTCAAATGAACTAGTTTAAGAAAGAAATCTTTGGGCTGACATAGTTTACAGCTTTGGAACATGAACAGCCACCCACAGTTCTCTCCCTTTCCTGTTAATCTTGAATATTGTACCTCTACTTTGCTTCTCAAGGAATCACCTTAAAGGCATTGCCATATTCAGGGTCTCTAAGCTCCCCATCTGATTTATTAACCCACTGTAATCTGCCTTTGGTCCTTACTACCTTACTGAAACTTACAAAGACAGTGGTCAAAACGACTGACTTATTGATAAATACAGTGAATGTTTCTCAATACTTATTTTACTGGATTTCTCTATGGCATTTAAAGATGATGACCACCTTCTCCTTTGAGAAATTTCTCTTCTTGTGTTTTCTATGATACCATGCTCTCCTTATTCTCTTCTATCTCAGATCAGTTCTGTCTTCTCTGAATTCTCCTCCCCCATGCTCTTAAAAATAGGTGTTCTTTGTGTTCTCCACCTCCTCTTTAACGATCTCATTCCTTCTTATGTTTTCAGTATCACCTCTACATAATTTTCACATCTGTATCTCTAGCCTAGACTTTCTTCCTAAGTCTTTTTATCTTCACCTGCCTATCTCAGTTGTTGTCAGCTGTGGTTATTAAGGACAGTTCCAACTCAGCTCCTGCTGCCACACTCCCACCTCAAGTGCCTGCTGTTGTGTGTTTTGCCCCCAGGGTCTTCTATAATGCCATAGGAGCTGACTTGTCCACTTAAACCAGGGAAACCCACAATGAAGGAGTCAGTAGGTAAATGCTCCAAAGTCCTGTCTTTCAGATAGGCTAATTCTTGAAGGCATTCGTTGTTCTTCTCAAAAGTCCCCTTGTTGCCCGGAGCACTGACTCAGTGAAGTACCCTTACACTGGATCTTTCTCCTTCACTGTCTCACTCTCCTTACTTGGTCACTCACAGTTTGTGGGATCATTTCCCAAGTAAACTACCTGTACCCAAGTTCTTATTGCAGGTACTACTTTCGGGGAAACCCAAAGGCTTTGGGTACCAGGAATGGTCCTGGAAAGCAGACTTTCAAAATGAGATTCTATAGTTGGATTGTCTCTATTTAGGTGATACCAATAATCCAATTACTGGTGGTAAACAGGATAGTGGTAAGAGTTAGCATAATGTAGCATTCAATTACTAGGATTCTCACCCATAATGGATGTGATGAAGTATAGGAGAAAGGAAAAGCGTTGCACTGAATGATATGGAGCAATGGTAATTATGGTTATGGAGTTGAGTGGCTTTTCTTAAATGCCTTAAAAACTTTGAAAAAGTAAAATATGGAATAGAAATAAAATACCAGGCTGAGGTCAGCTATCAACTCAGTGCACACTGTGAAGATCAAAAAACTTCCAAAGTTTCAAAAAGACTTTCAACTCCTATAATCAGAGTGCAGTCTATGCTGAAAGTCAGGCCAAATATCTAAACCTTATGGAAAGACAGAATGTGTAGTATTGAGAGGTCTCCTAAACTGAAGACAGAGCCAGTAGAATCTTGAAACTTGATATGGGGACATTGGGTGGGTTCATTTAAGAAGATTGAAACTCCAAGTTCTCCTGGATCCTCCAAATTGGCAGTTTCCTCCCCCTCCTAGAGGAAAGGAGTCTCCCTTACCTGAAGATCTTGCAAATGCCTAGTAAGATGATGTTGCCTCCTCAAAATCCACGACTGCCTCCCCTTATAGTTTACAAACCAATAATGAAGGTATGACTCAATATTAATTTAGCAGGGAAATACAGTTCTTGCTCTAGAAAGAAATAGCCTTTTTTTTTTTTTTTTTTAGAGAAAATGTAGTGCTGGTTTATATGTATTGTCAGGAATTGGAAGAGTATGTGTGGGAGTGGTTTTTAAGGATTAAAATGGGGAGGCAGTATATAAACTTGGATAGGGGAGATTTATTGACATTGAAGTATATTCTTCTATGACTCAGGATTTAATGTCTCGGCAAGAACACCTGGCAAGCCAGAGCTGGGAGGCCTCCATGAAGTTTAGTCACAACTTTGGCCTATAGGAATAAAGGTAGAGATACTGTAACTGCCTTGGCAAAGTATTGAAGAAGAATTTGAAAGGCTCAGGGAAGTATGAAAAAAAACTCATCCTAACCATGTTTTGCAGGATACTTTCTTTACTAAGAAAATAAGGAATAAATTTTTGATGAGATTCCATTATATATTTGAGAATTTCAGTGATAACTCTTCTTAGTAGGCCAGGGGAGATAGTAGGAAATTATGCCATGGTGGAACTCATTTCCAATGTATCAATGGGGATGATAGAGTTCAAAAAAATCAGAGAAAAGGTTATATCATTTAGAGGCAAGGTAGAACTGATTACCATAATGGGCATCAAATCCAGAATGGCAATCTGAGAACCTTGACCATGGTGTTCCTAGGAATGAGAGAGACGGGCAGTTGACTACAGAAAAAATCAAGAGCTGGCAAATGGAATTCTGATGTCAGCCTCCACTGTGGAAAATCACAATTATTCAACCACCTTTAATATTAGATCTTGTTCTCAGACAAAGAGCCAATCACTGAAGGGGGGAATGGTCCTCCTTAAAGAAAAATCCTTGAAGATTTCCTTAGGGAAAGTATATGTATTATATATACTACTGCAACAAGCATATAAAACAAACATCCCCTAATTCATTACCAAAAAGACCTGTGGCCATTAACCACAGTAAATTGTACACTGGGAGAAGATGAGTACTCTGGCCTTTCAAGGACTATAAGATAACACTTCTAGGCTGAAACATGAGAGTGGAACACCCTCATGCCCTACTACACTAGTTAGAGTGGGGCTTTGAAGGTCAGATACATCCCGACAAAGAACTTTCTCACAATGTGTACATAGACCTGATTATGTTGTTATTTTCCCTGTCACTGAGTATATAAATGGTATGGATATACTCAGCAGCTAACAAACGCTCGTGTGGTTCCCTGAATTGTTCACTATGAGCCATTATTATATGAAAGGCCAAGGATAAGACTTTGAAACAACAGTCAAGATGGTAAATCAGAAGCAATACTATAATCCATATGAAAATACAATGTTAATGTTTCAATCAAGACATAAAGGACACAAGTATCATGGTCCTTATATTGCTGTCTAGTTAACATCACTGTAAATGGTGATTGATTACCATGAACTTGCTAAATGAAAGCCATAGTTATGTGTCGATGTGAGATGTGGTATCTTTACTGGAACTGATCAACACTCCTTGTTAATCAAATGGTAGCATGTGGTATGTAGCTATTAATCTGGTGAATATATTCTTTTCAATCCCTATCAATTAATTAGGATCAAAGCAATTCACATTCATGTAGAAAGGATACCAGTACTCAAGCCAGGTGTTGATTGTGCAGCTCTAATCAATCATATAATGGAAATAATATACTGTGATTCAGGCCTCAACAGATCTAGAGGACACAAGTTAATCATATGAATATATGGCCATGACCTCTCTATCGCTTATTCCTATTGTACCAGTGACTCTCCCTCAACACACAGTCTTCCTCACAAAGGAAGAAAAATCTTGGTCCTATACACAGCTCAATAAGTTGATGTGAGACAGAAAATCCTGCCACTACACTGCAGCTCCACTCATGATTTTTCCTAGGGGAAAATAATGAGGGAAAATGCTGTTTGGCAGGGCTTTGACCAATATATTTAGTTGGCCACATTTTTTTGGAGGGAGAAGTGGTCTGAGGTAAGGGTATATAGAGACTCCTATGCAACAGATTACTATTACCAAGGGGTAAGGGTAGGATTGGCCCCTTACCATCACTGCCAATAATGCAATTGCAAAATTTGTGCTCTTTCCCTGCAGTCTTAGTCTCTATTGGATTAGAGGTTCTAACTCTGAAAGGGGTGGCAATATCAGGGAATTCTTCCATCAGCAAACATTGCAAGTATTCTGTTGAACCTGAAGCTATAGTTCCTCATGCCAATGGACTAACTGGCAAAATAAAAGAGATACTCTACTGATGGAAACATTCAAATGTGATTCTCTTGTGGAGCTAGAGTTGCCACAGAATAGAGATAAAGTGGACTATATCTGCAACTTGGAGCATTAGCCATAGTGTATTATGCTTCCATGCCTGAGGACAACAGCTAACTGGCAACTGGAGCAATTGCAGCTTCACGAGGGCAAAGTAACCAAAGACTCAGACCCCCTCAACCTGACAAGGCAAGCAACTTAGACCTGCTTAAGTGTTGGCTGAGGGTTACAAAAATCTAGCATTAGTGGTGTAAAAGGAAGATGATAAAATCAATTACAGTCTGAGGACCAATTGAAACAACAAAGACTACAGCTTATACTACCAATTAACCTGAGCATCTTCCTGCCTTTTGTCCCATGGCCTTCCCTAACACAGAAGTTCCCCATGGCTGACAAAACTGCAGTGCACTTCACACCTCTGCAGGCTTCCTTCAACAACACTCATCCAATCAATTCCTGCATCCAGTTGACTCTACTTCCCAGGAATTGTTAATATATCATTTGAACAGTGTCTCTTTTTCTGGTTCCCCTGACTGCAACCTTACTCCTTCCAAACATTCTTCTCTAATGCCAAGACAGGATTTTAGAAAGTAAGTTATGTCTCTGCTCTTCTTTCAACCTTTCAATGGCTCCGTATTACCTATAGGTTAAGGACTAAGTTCTTTAACGTGGTATGTAAGGTCCTGGATAGCCTTTCTCTGCCTATGTCTCCAGTCTCATTTCCTGTCATTTTTCATCGTTCTATAAATATCAAGTACCTTAAACTTCCAAATACTCTGTACTAGGTATTTTAATAGTCATTCTCCTTTCCAGAAACCATAGTCTAAGTTCTCCCCCTTTTCCAGAGTAGATGCTTGCAATTAAGCCATAATGATTGTCCCAGAAATGGGCATTACCCAATCACAGGCAGTGATTCATGATGAAATTTATTTTTTCAGGAATCTTGAGAAAGAAATCCTCAAGCTTTTCTATTAAACACAAGTCCAGAATTGTGTAACCTCTGGATCTACTGGCAGCCATCTGGAGACTACAGGGGATAGCCCTAAGAATAAAGCCAACACAGAGGAAGCAAAGTGAATGATGGAGAGAAAAAAATTGGATACTGATTACCTCATCTGAAACCCATGTGCAGCCAAACCAGAAGCCAGGTCTACCCCAGGCCGTTCATGTATGTGATCCAATACCTTTCATTTTTAATTTAACCTAATTTGATTCAGATTTTCTTTTATTGACCACCAGATGCGTCCGAACTGATATACACATGGTGCTTCACACCTCCATATACCTGTGCATGCAATTCCCTCAACATCAAATGCACTATTTAAATACTTTGGCTAAATGTTATCGTCTCTTAGAAGTCTTCCCTAATGACCCAGAATATATTCATCATCTCCTTCATTGTGTTCTCTCTGCACAAGAATATGCTACTGTTGAATTTATCACCATATATCATATGCATAGTTAATATATAGCCCCCCCCCCCGGACTATTAATTCTATTAGTTTCTTGAAAGAGGATGTGTCTTCATTTTTTTAACTAGCCCAATGACAGGCACATAGTAAGCACTTGCAGTTATATATTGCTGCATAACAAAACTTCCCCAAACTTAGTGACTTAAAGCAAAAAAAAAAAAAAAAAAAAAAAAAAAATTACAATTTCTCTTGATTCTGTGGTTTTATTGGATGGTTCTTCTGCTCCATATAGTGTTATCTGGGTTACTAGGGCAACTGAATGGTAAAAAATGGCTTCACTCACATGACTGTCAGTTGACATGCAGGAGCTCAGCTGGGATTGTGAGCCAGGGCACTTGGTTCTCCTTCACATGGGCTTCTTCATGGGGCTACTTGGGCTTCTGCACAGCATGGTGGCTGGGTTCCAAACAACAAAGGCAGTAGCTAAAGATCTTTTAAAGCCCAGCCTCAGAAGTTACACAGCATCACTTCTGCCAATATTGTTGGATGAACTTGCCACAGGCCAGCCAAGATTCAAGAGGAAGAGAAACAGACTCCAGCTCTCAGTAGATGAGTAGCAAGATTATTGCAAAAGAGCATGTAAGATGGGAAATATTGTTGCAGCCATCTTTGAAAATGAAATAAGACAATCTACTGCAGCACTCAATCATTTCTGAATGCATGAATGAACAAATGAATGAGAAAATGAATGAGTGAAGCATTGTCACCTTTATTCCTGTCATTCTTCCCATTTTACCACCTTTTTGTCTAGGGTTTCATGCTGTTACTCTCCTTTGTTGGATAACTCACCTCTTTTTTAATAAAAGCTACTAAAATTTTAAGCTATTAGGATCAAGATTTAGGTTAGTTCATATAACTTTTCTCTAATATTCTCTTGGTAGAAAAAGCAATCCCTCTTTTAAGCCTGTATTTCAGGACTGCCTCTGTGTGTGTGTGTGTGTGTGTGTGTGTGTGTGTGTGTGTGTGTGTATTTGCTTATTACATATCTCCAACAGTCCTAGAGTGCTTTAATATTCTGACTCAAATTTTAAATTTCTGAGTTTCAAGGCCCATGTCTAATTTCATCACTTTATATAATACACAGTACAATGATATTTAATAAATGTGAGGAAGATCATTAGTTGACTTGTAGTAAGATTGCTGAGTCTTTAATAACCAGATAAAGAAGTTTGTTACCCTGTTTCCAAGTCCATGCTACAAAACTCCATAAAGAATGCAGAACTGTGGGGCACCTGGGTGGCTCAGTTGGTTAAGCATCTGCCTTCGACTCAGGTCATGACCTCCGGGTCCTGGGATAGAGCCCAGTGTCAGGCTTCCTGCTCAGCCGGGAGCCTGCTTCTCTCTCTCTGACTCTCTCTCTCTTTCTCTCTCTCCCCCTCTGCCCCTCCCCCCTCATTCTCTTTCTCTCTCTCTCTATCTTAAGTAAATAAATAAAATCTTTTTTTAAAAGTGTAGAAATGACTGCTAAACAAAGATTGGCATTGTATTTTTTTCATGTATAATAAAACAGACACACAGTGAAAACACTCAGTTTTTGAGGAGACATGAATATTGTTAAAGTCCCCACATTCCTTCCATCCACTGAATTTCTTTTAAGACCAGATGGCCCTGGTCAGAGGACTTTTAGTTCAATTAGTCATTTCCTGAGGACACATCTCTATGGTTTGTCCTTTTGAGTATAGTTCCTCTTCCTTTTCTTATTTATTGGAGGTTGATCTAACTTCTCTTTTGAGTGGAGTATTCTAAGATCTCATAACATATTTTTGCTGTATATCTTCATAAATTGCCATGTTTGTGTACTTACCATTGTCTCCTCTTACCCTAGCTTCTACCTTTATCTTTCTATCCCTTTTGTTTCTCCTAGTTTTTGCCTCAGAAATCAAGCCCTAAGTATAATAATAAATTCTCTGTTCTAAATGTTCTTGAATCAAAATCATTAGCAACTGTGTGAACCATCACTTGCCTTGAATCTACCAAACCAGGCTCAATTCCTGTGGCCAAATCTGTGGATTCAACTGCTTGGAGCTTGGTATATATATCTTTACAATATCTGTGGTTAGGTTCTATGAATCAATGAAATTCTAATTAACCCATGATGTAGTTAAAAACTTACTAATTTTTGGACAAAATTGCCACAAGCCAGCCAAGATTCAAGGGAAAGAAAAACAGACTCTACCTCTTGATGGGATGAATAGCAAGATTATATTGCCAAAGAGTATGTAAGATGGGAAAGAGTTGAGTTTTAAGTAGCAGGTGTATTTGAGTTTTAAGTGACTGAAAACTCTGAAATTAGAGAAAGAGCAGCTTTTATAGTAGTTTAGGGAGATGGTTCTCATGACAATAGCCATCTGTCTACCATGTGTCTTCATCCAGGAAGCATGTTTCAAGTGCAAGCTGGAATTTATTTTCTGAGTACTGAAAATGGCACATCTTTCTTTCATTTGCCCTGGTAGGTGAGCTCATATTGTCAGGGAAATGGTACTAGTTCCCTTCTTCAGAAATTTTTAAAAGCTTCTCACAGAACATGAGGAACATGGGCTTACTTTCTGTCTTAAGCCCCTCTTCTATGGGGTGATATGTGTAATCTGTGTTTCTTAATCCTTGTTCCCACTTGAGACACCAAACAAGGTAATAAGAGTTGATGCTGAACATGGACTTCTTGATGCTGCCTGAAATCTAGCCAGAGTTGACTCCACTTCCTTCTCCTCATCTGTTGGCCATTGGAAAAATGATATACTACCTGATTCTAATTAGCTAATGGATAAAAGGAAAGAAGGGACAAAGACATAAACTTGAAAAATCTAAAAAAAAAAAAAAAATTGAAGTACACCAGGAAATTAATCGAAGTCACCAATGCCAGGGAATAAATCCTGTGCCACCTTACCATCAGGGTGCCAACAGAGCAATGATTCCCATTCCTAGGAGCACAAGGGGGAAATTAGTGCTGGCTCTAGTAGGTCTGGGTAGTAGCTGCAAGTGAAGAAGTGTCCGGGGAGACCAGAATGGCTAAGAGACATTTTGGAACTTTTTCTGGGAAATTTTAAAAAATTAAAGTAATGAATCTCTTCATTAAATTATAAGTAGTTGGAAAATTTGCTTTCAGCAAATCCATAAATATGAAAATTGTCTCACTGATCCAAAGGGAGATATCAAGTCAAATGCCAGGAGTGAAATATATAATTCCTTTGGCATTAGTCAAGAGTGAGGGAGAGCAAGCTTTGTACTTTTAAATAAAAACCCTTCCACAGGCCCAAATGGACACAGCATCTGCAGTCCCCAAAATATCTATACCTGATAGAGAACAACATATTACATGTCTTTCATAAACGCACAGAGAAGAGTTTTACAAACACTCAGAATAAAAAAGAATGTATTCCAAAATGCATTTGTAAGTCAGTTCATTGTAATTAGGACATTTTTTTTTTTCCCCCACTAAATCCATAGTTCAGCTTCCCAGGTGAATCTGAGAAATTCCATTTAAAAATCATGCAGTTGACGACTGCCAAGGACCTAATCAATACGGACATTAGTAAGATGTTGGAACTAGAGTTCAGAATGACGATTTTAAAGATACTAGCTGGGCTTGAAAAAAGCATGGAAGATATTAGAGAAACCCTCCCTGGAGAAATAAAAGAACTAAAATCTAACCAAGTCGAAATCAAAAAGGCTATTAATGAGGTGCAATCAAAAATGGAGGCTCTAACTGCTAGGATAAATGAGGCAGAAGAAAGAATTGGTGATACAGAAGACCAAATGATGGAAATAAAGATGCTGAGAAAAAAAGAGATAAACAACTACTGGATCATGAGGGCAGAATTCGAGAGATAAGTAATACCATAAGACGAAACAATATTAGAATAATTGGGATCCCAGAAGAAGAAAAAAGAGAGAGAGGGGCAGAAGGTATATTGGAGCAAATTATAGCAGAGAACTCCCCTAATTTGGGGAAGGAAACAGGCATCAAAATCCAGGAGGCACAGAGAACCCCCCTCAAAATAAATAAAAATAGGTCAACACCCCAACATCTAATAGTAAAACTTGCGAGTCTCAGAGACAAAGAGAAAATCCTGAAAGCAGCTCGGGACAAGAGATCTGTAACCTATAATGGTAGAAACATTAGATTGGCAACAGACCTATCCACAGAGACCTGGCAGGCCAGAAACAGCTGGCATGATATATTCAGAGCACTAAATGAGAAAAATATGCAGCCAAGAATACTATATCCAGCTAGGCTGTCACTGAAAATAGAAGGAGAAATAAAAAGCTTCCAGGACAAACAAAAACTAAAGGAATTTGTAAACACGAAACCAGCCCTACAAGAAATATTGAAAGGGGTCCTCTAAGCAAAGAGAGAGCCTAAGAGGAACATAGACCAGAAAGGAACACAGACAATATACAGTAACAGTCACCTTACAGGAAATACATGGCACTAAATTCCTATCTTTCAATAGTTACCCTGAATGTAAATGGGCTAAATGCCCCAATCAAAAGACACAGGCTATCAGATTGCATAAAAAAAACAAGACCCATTGATATGCTGTCTGCAAGAGACTCATTTTAGAGCCAAAGACACCTCCAGATTGAAAGTGAGGGGGTGGAAAACCATTTACCATGCTAATGGACACCCAAAGAAAGCTGGGGTGGCAATCCTTATATCAGACAAATTAGATTTTAAACCAAAGACTATAATAAGAGATGAGGAAGGACACTATATCATACTTGAAGGGTCTATCCAACAAGAAGATCTAACAACTGTAAATATCTATGCCCCTAACATGGGAGCAGCCAATTATATAAGGCAATTAATAACAAAAGCAAAGAAACACATCGACAACAATACAATAATAGTGGGGAACTTTAACACCCCCCTCACTGAAACGGACATATCATCTAAGCAAAAGATTAACAAGGAAATAAAGACTTTAAATGACACACTGGACCAAATGGACTTCACAGATATATTCAGAACATTCCATCCCAAAGCAACAGAATACACATTCTTCTCTAGTGCCCATGGAACATTCTCCAGAATAGATCACATCCTAGGTCACAAATCAAATCTCAACCGGTACCAAAAGATTGGGATCATGCCTTGCATATTTTCAGACCACAGTTCTTTGAAACTAGAACTCAATCACAAGAGGAAAGTTGGAAAGAACTCAAATACATGAAGGCTAAAGAACATTCTGCTAAAGAATGAATCGGTCAACCAGGAAATTAAAGAAGAATTAAAAAATTCATGGAAACCAATGAAAATGAAAACACAACTGTTCAAAATCTTTGGGATGCAGCAAAGGCAGTCCTAAGAGGAAAGTAGATAGCAATACAAACCTTTCTCAAAAAATAAGAAAGGTCTCAAACACACAACCTAACCCTACACCTAAAGGAGCTGGAGAAAGAACAGCAAATAAAGCCTAAACCCAGCAGGAGAAGAGAAATAATAAAGATCAGAGCAGAAATCAATGAAATGGAAACCAAAAGAACAGTAGAACAGATCAACGAAACTAGGAGCTGGTTCTTTGAAAGAATTAATAAGATTGATAAACCCCTGGCCAGACTTATCAAAAAGAAAAGAGAAAGGACCCAGATAAATAAAATCATGAATGAAAGAGGAGAGATCACAACTGACACCAAAGAAATACAAACAATTATAAGAACATATTATGAGCAACTATATGCCAGCAAATTAGATAATCTGGAAGAAATGGATGCATTACTAGATGTGTAAACTACCAAACTGAACCACGAAGAAATAGAAAACCTGAACAGACCTATAACCACTAAGGAAATTGAAGCAGTAATCAAAAATCTCCCAACAAACAAAAGCCCAGGGCCAGATGGCTTCCCAGGGGAATTCTACCAAACATTTCAAGAAGAATTAATACCTATTCTTCTGAAACTGTGCCAAAAAATAGAAATGGAAGGAAAACTTCCAAACTTGTTTTATGAGACCACCATTACCTTGATCCCAAAACCAGACAAAGACCCCATCAAAAAGGAGAATTACAGACCAATATCCTTGATGAACATGGATACAAAAATTCTCACCAAATACTAGGCAGTAGGATCCAAAAGTACATTAAAAGGATATTCACCACAACCAAGTGGGATTTATCCTGGGCTTGTTCAACATCCACAAATCAATCAATGTGATACAATACATTAATAAAAGAAAGAACAAGAATCATATGATCCTCTCAATAGATGCAGAAAAAGCATTTGACAAAGTACAGCATCCTTTCTTGATCAAAACTCTTCAGAGTATAGGGATAGAGGGTACATACCTCAATATCATAAAAGCCATCTATGAAAAACCCACAGCGAATATCATTCTCAATGGGGAAAAACTGAGAGCTTTCCCCCTGAGGTCAGGAATGCGGCAGGGACGTCCACTATCACCACTGCTATTCAACATGGTATTAGAAGTCCTAGCCACAACAATCAGACAACAAGAAATAAAAGGCATCCGAATCAGCAAAGAAGAAGTCAAAATCTCACTCTTTGCAGATGATATGATACTTTATGTGGAAAACCCAAAAGACTCCATCCCAAAACTGCTAGTACTCATACAGGAATTGAGTAAAGTGGCGGGATATAAGATCAATGCACAGAAATCAGTGGCATTCCTATACACCAATAAGACAGAAGAAAGAGAAATTAAGGAGTCGATCCCATTTACAATTGCACCCAAAACCATAAGATACCTAGGAATAAATCTAACCAAAGAGGCAAAGAATCTGTACTCAGAAAACTATAAAATACCCATGAAAGAAATTGAGGAAGACACAAAGAAATGGAAAAACGTTCCATGCTCATGGATTGGAAGAACAAATATTGTGAAGATGTCAATGCTACCTAGAGCAATCTACATATTCAAAGCAATCCCTATCAAAATACCACCCACTTTTTTCAAAGAAATGGAAAAAATAATCCTAAAATTTGTATGGAACCAGACAAGACCCCGAATAGCCAGAGGAATGTTGAAAAAGAAAAGCAAAGCTGGTGCATCACAATTCCAGACTTCAAGCTCTATTACAAAGCTGTCATCATCAAGACAGTATGGTACTGGCACAAAAACAGACACATAGATCAATGGAACAGAATAGAGAGCCCAGAAATGGACCCTCAACTCTAGGGTCAACTAATCTTTGACAAAGCAGGAAAGAATGTCCAATGGAAAAAAAGACAGTCTCTTCAACAAATGGTGTTGGGAAAATTGGACAGCCACATGCAGAAGAATGAAACTGGACCATTTCCTTACACCACACACAAAAATAGACTCCAAATGGTTGAAAGACCTCAATGTGAGACAGGAGTCCATCAAAATCCTAAAGGAGAATACAGGCAGCAACCTCTTCGACCTCAGCTGCAGCAACTTCTTCCTAGAAACATTGCCAAAGGCAAGGGAAGCAAGGGCAAAAATGAACTATTGGGACTTCATCAAGATAAAAAGCTTTTGCACAGCAAAGGAAACAGTCAACAAAACTAAAAGATAACCAACAGAATGGGAGAAGATATTTGCAAATGACATATCAGATAAAGGGCTAGTATCCAAAATCTATAAAGAACTTATCAAACTCAACACCCAAAGAACAAATGACCCAATGAAGAAATGGGCAAAAGACATGAACAGACATATTTCCAAAGAAGACATCCAAATGGCCAACAGACACATGAAAAAATGCTCAACATCGCTCAGCATCAAGGAAATCCAAATCAAAACCTCAATGAGATACCACCACACACCAGTCAGAATGGCTAAAATTAACAAGTCAGGAAACGACAGATGTTTGCGAGGATGCGGAGAAAGGGGAACCCTCCTACACTGTTGGTGGGAATGCAAGCTGGTGCAGCCACTCTGGAAAACAGTATGGAGGTTCCTCAAAAAGTTGAAAATAGAGCTGCCCTACGACCCAGCAATTGTACTACTGGGTATTTACCCCAAAGATACAAATGTAGTGATCCGAAGGGGTACGTGCACCCCGATGTTTATAGTAGCAATGTCCACAATAGCCAAACTATGGAAAGAGCCAAAATGTCCATCAACAGAAGAATGGATAAAGAAGATGTGGTATGTATATATATATATATATACACACATACCATATATATATATATATATATATATATATATATATATACATACCACATCATATATATATAATGGAATATTATGCAGCCATCAAAAGGAATGAAATCTTGCCATTTACAACAACGTGGTTGGAACTGGAGGGTATTATGCTGAGTGAAAAAAGTCAATGAGAGAAAGACATGTATCATATGATCTCACTGATATGAGGAATTCTTAATCTCAGGAAACAAACTGAGGGTTGCTGGAGTGGTGGGGGGTGGGAGGGATGGGGTGGCTGGGTGATAGACATTGGGGAGATTATGTGCTATGGTGAGCACTGTGAATTGTGTAAGAGTATTGAATCACAGACCTGTACCTCTGAAACAAATAATGCATTATATGTTAAAAAAAAAGAAGATAGTAGGAAGGGAGAAATGAAGGGGGGGGAATCGGAGGGGGAGATGAACCATGAGAGACTATGGACTCTGAGAAACAAACTAAGGGTTCTAGAGGGGAGGGGGTGGGGGGATGGGTTACCCTGGTGATGGGTATTAAAGAGGGCATATATTGAATGGAGTACTGGGTGTTTTACGCAAACAATGAATCATGGAACACTACATCAAAAACTAATGATGTAATGTATGGTGATTAACATAACATAATACAATTAAAAAAAGACAAAAAAATAAATAAAAGTAAAAAAATAAAAAAATAAATCATGCGGTTGAAAATCTAGACCATCCAAATGTTGAGTACTACATTTCAAGTTACTGGAGTCCTAAGCCACTGAGAACTCCAAAGGTAGGGACCAGAGGAAAAACAGTTTTCATGGTATGCCAGGAAGATGGTTCCCATGACAACAAACATATGTATATGTGTGTCATTTATAAGTCAAGAATCATCAAGGTGTGCAGCAGAGAATACATGTTATCCAAACCCATAACTGACACATATCAACCTAAGTTTATGAAATTTTTGTTTATAATTTTTTTAAAAAGTTAATGCTATTTTATATAAAACTGCTTCACATTTAGAGTTTTCATTCACTTTTTCTATCTCAATCCTAATTTTCCTTTCTAAAACTAAAATATAAAGCCTTTAACGCAGTAGCCATTTTCCCCAATGTTCCAGGGACCCCACTGATAAGACCCATAATATAGCGTATGTCACCCTTTAAACATAAACCATTGGCCTTCATCTACCTTTTCCTAACAGAGGTTTTTACCGCTTTCTCCTTTATCACCTTTCCCTTGAAAAACAATTCCTGACAGCTTGAAACCACAGTTTATTTGAATTTAGTGAACTGCTTAGTACTTGTATTAGGGTGCATCCCCGGCCTTTGCCACAAACCACAAATTCACATTTTGATGCTCTTCAACAATAAATCCTCTCAACACCATTGCCTTACATGTCTACTTCATACATAAGTTCCCCTATAGAATTTGTGTTATGATGGACATGAGGTGTAAGATTCTGGAATCTTATGTAGCATCTAGAAGACCAAAAAAAGGTTATATTTGGCATTCCCCTCTCCTATTATCCTCTCCTCCTCTTTCTATCCAAGTCTTTTCCCTAGAAACTTACTCAGCCATATATTCTTCCTGAGTTAGACTTTTACACTTCATTTTTTAAGCAAGATGTGTTCTTAAAATAAGGCTTTGGCTGACTTACATGCTGGCCTAACTATAATTACCTGCTCTGTATGCTGCACCCCCCAAAAAAAAGTAGGAGGAATTTTTTTGGAGATCCCAGTGATCTTTTTTTTTTTTGACTCCAGTAATTTTTGTATAAATTGTCATTCCAAGGTGTTAGTGACCATTTCCATTCTCCAGATTGTCTGGAGAAATTATGTATTAAGGCCAAACCTAGCTCAAGGTAAGCCTTAAGGCTTCAGTCCTGAGCAATTCTCAAGAGGCCTTATCCCTCTTCTCAATTTGAAGTATTCTTCATCTCTTAGCCAACACTGAGAAAGGGGCAGACAGAAGCACAACCTCGTGAAATTCAGTCCAAGTCTTCCAACTTTTTAAGTATCATTTCCTACTAGCCTTACATTTAATAGAGGGTCACTGTGGTGTAGTACATTATTTATCAAGTACAATATCCTAAAGTTCATCTTTCCAGAGATGTCTGAAACATTGAGGAGTTAGGTCATCAGTTCAAAATTTATCCCACTGTTAGGTCAACTCCAATTGACAATTTAGTTCATGTATCATACTCTTTGCCAAAAAGTCAATTATCAATTAATCACTTAGTTATTGACCGTATTTGTGTCTATTCTTAATAACACTTAAAAAATATTTTATAGATAACAGTTGAATGAAAATGATTAATCATAAATACAGAGTTAGTGATTTTTTTTTATATTTAAAAGGAGAGCATTAGTTAGTTATAAATATCTGGTCTCCTGCAGATACAAATGGATTAGTTCTGAATAGGAAAAGAAGCAATTCCATTATCAGAGATGATAGAACATAAACTACAGATAGCCATCTTGTCAAATCATATTGGCAAGAAGAAACAATGTGATAAATCAATGTAACTGTAAATAAAATTCCTGTTGTGTCTCACCAGCAATCCTCTTAGAATGGAGAATACAGCAGTTTTGTGATAATTGGGAAAATTCCAACTTAAGGCAAAGGTAGTTTTGGATAGCTATTGGCATCTCATTGACTGGGTAAAAATCAATAAATCATTCAAACATATTTATGCCTCAGTTTCTACTTCTGTGAAAGAGAATGAATCGCATTTGTGTTTGAAGCTCTTAAGACCAAGAGAGGCAATATATCATAATGATTATGTGCATAACCCTGGAAACATACTGAATGAGTTTGCAGCCCATTCTGACACAATCAATAAATAACCTTACACAAGTTACTCCAGCTTTCTGTGCCTCCATTTTTGCCTTTGTAAACAAGGAGGATAATAATATGCCAACTGTGGGGGATATTGTAAAGACTGAATGAATGGATGGATGTCAAATACCTAGAATAGTATCTGATACAAAGCAATAACTCAATAAATGTTAGGTCTGTAGCCATAACCATCAAAGCAAGACTATATATTTTTTTAAGTTTTTATTTATATTCCAGTTAGTTAACATACAGTGTAATATTAGTTTCGGGTGTACAATATACTGATTCAACACTTCCATACATTACCTGTGTTCATTACAACAAGTGCACACTCCTTAATCCCCATCACATAGTTAACCCATCTCCTACCCACCTCCCTCTGGTAACCATCAGTTTGTTATCTATGGTTAAGACTCCGTTTCTTGGTTTACATCCATCTCTAAAGCAAAACTATATTTTTAAAGCAATCAGAAGACACAGCTAAAGAAGCTATGACTGGCCCTCTTGACAGTTTATCATACTTTTCCAAGTGCTTTGCAACGATTTCTGTTATATATCTGAATATTATGTTTAGGATAATATTAAATTGAAGCACCATGAGAGCAAAAGAAATCATTTTGAACTGAGAATCGGGATATAGTGGCTGTTTCTGCAACGAACCAATTGTAAACTTAAATGATTTGGGTTCTGCGTTTCCTCATCTGAAAACTGAGGGTTGTAAATTCATTATCTCTAAGGTCCCTCCAGATCTTTCATTCTCTCTACTAAGATGCATTTGATCAGATTGTCTTGAAATAACCGGAATGCCATTTTATAATAGCCATTTTTCAACAGGTATGTTTGCAGAGGTATAAGCTCATTTTGCTTCCTTTAAACTTTAAATCCAAGGTTTGTGTTAACTAAAATAGACAGAAATCTCATGAATGTTGAACCAGAAATGTGCCAAAAAGCATTTCTCTACCAAAGGGTCAAGGATAGGTTACTATCCTTTAAATGAACTTAATTTTAATAAAAGTAAACTTATAGGTTAGGGCAACTCAGAAAATGAAGACTTCAGTTAAGATCTACATAAAGGAGAGAGAGCTGGGAAATTGACAAAGCAAGTATAAGTCTTAAAGGAGAATTTAAATTACACTTTAGAAAATATTTGTAAAACAAAATGTTTGTCTCTGCAGGGAGCACATAGTCTTAAAGAGAGATGCTAAAGAGTCAGAAAGATGAGTAATACCATACCAATGACAAAAATAGCATTATCTCAAGGAAACAGATGAGTGCCTATAGGGTAGGAGGAAAGTTGGTTAAGAAAAAAATAAAAGTAAACCAAAAAAAAAAAAAAAATCCCCAAAACTGTTGAAAAAGAAGAAAGGGACTTTCTAAATAAATAAAGGGGAGAGATATGGGGATGGCAGTGGGTGGGGCGTGGGGGCAGAGACATAAAAGAAACATATAGAGAGAAATTATTTCAAAAGTAGATCGATATGACAATCAAAAAGACATCTTCCATATTTCAAAAAGATGGTGAGGATAAGTCTAAGAACCTTCAAAAATGTCAATGTCATGAAAGATTTTAAAAAAATAAAAGACTGAGAAACTGTTCTAGATTAAAGTAGACTAAAGAAAATAGATGATCTTTGATAGAATCCCAATTTTTTTAAGAAAAGTTGTAAGGCATTGGGACAATAGGAGAAATTTAGATATGGACTATATATAGACAGTAGTATTGTGTCAATGGTAAATTTTCTGAGAGTGATAATAATATTGTGGTTGAGTAGGAGAATGTCTTATTATTAGGATATATATGCTAAAGTATTGAGGGATAAGTAACATGATAACGTGCATCTTACTCTCAACTGACTTGGGAGAAAAATGTAATATAAAGAAAAGGAGACACAGTAAATGCGGCAAAATATTGACAATTAGTGAATGTAGATTAAGAATCTACAAGTCTTCATTGTTTTATTCTTGTAATTTGACTGCAGTTTTGATATTTTTCAAAATTAAAAAAGTTTCTCAAAATTAAAAAAAAACATTATTCACACATAAACTTTGAGTAAATAAGTTGTCATACTGTTTCCAAAAAGTGAGTTTTCAGCCATCCACCCTTGTCCATCACCCTCCTCCCCTAGCTTCATCAAAGGGAGAATGTGTGAAACCAAATCAGTACTAGTTGCTGATTAGCTCTTCACATAAAAACACCAGGTTCTTTGGAGGTTAGTTTCTTCTTATAATTAGAGCCACAAGAGTTCTCTACCACCAGTTACCTTGTGGTATCTATTGGGTAACATCAAGAGATAGAAAATGGGAACCTCTAAATGAAAATTCAGCTTATGGTGAAAAAAAAAAAAAAAAAAAAAAAACAGGTAGCCCAAGAGAATTTCTTTTCCTAGACTAAGGTAGCAGTGTAATGGTCCAGTGGACAAACGGGAGGGATAATTTGACAAAGATTGCCATATGTCTCATATATCTTGGGAAGATGTGGATGGCAGAGAATAATCTGATTTTGGTAGTCTACCTCTAGAAAGAGAACTATATTGAGCATTTTTTAATAATCAAAAGATTAACTTCTCTAAAAATGTAAAAGATGAAAAGCTTTAAATGGAACTCTCCCAAAAAGGTGGAATTTTTGCTATTAAAGAAGCATTCTACCATTTAAAATTATAATGAACAATTCTGGTAAAGATGAAAAGAAATGATACATATATTACTAATTTTAGCAAAAGTTGGTACATTTTTGGTAAATAATTTGGCCAAGTTTCAAGAGTTGAAAAATCTTCTTTTTCTTTAATCACTTTCCACAATTTATCTTAACAAGACAGAGAAAAAGAGAAGGAGTAAGGGAGACAGAAGAAAGGAAGGAAGGAAGGAAGGAAGGAAGGAAGGAAGGAAGGAAGGAAGGAAGGAAGGAAGGAAGGAAG